>NW_024743793.1:897500-1082957 GCF_018991925.1 Homarus americanus | reverse complement strand
CTAGCAACCAGCTTTGCATCAGTCCGCCAATACATTAATCGGTTCTAGGCCAAATTCCTTACTATTTTGTAAATATCAAGAAGTTTATACTATATTCAATAATTTGTGCTTAATATTCAATTTTTAGTCATTTTAACAATTATTGAACAAAATTAGCTGCAAAGTGACTAGTTTAATGGGCGGCATCCAGCCTCTTAACACAGCAAACAGGCGTCAGTCTCTCTCTGTTTTCACTCGAGGTAACATCTGCTTGAGACTCTTCAACTAAACGCTTTTTTTCTGTGTTTCCAAGCAAATTATTGGTCATTTTGAAAATATATTTTATATATTGACAATATATAATGCAGTACAGTGTTGATTTAAAGAAAATAATCTTGAATCTAAACCAGAGAGCTAAAATTTTATGGGTGAATGGCACCATGGGTGACTCTCTTCCAACCAACACCTTCTTCCTTCTCCTCCACCCCCATTCTAAATCCCATCATCATCATCATCATCCAGGAGCCTTCTACATACACACCCCAAAGTAAGTGAACTTTCTACCATTTTGCTGAATTTAGGAAATTTCTCGGTGAGCTGGAACCACTACTAAAAAACCCATTGAACAACAATGGCTTCGTTAACTAACGCCAAGCAATCTAACGACCTTCTGGAACGGATTGAGTTCAAGCAATCCATATGTATATATATATATATATATATATATATATATAACATATATATATATATATATATATATATATATAATATATATATATATATATATATATATATATATATATATACATATAAAAAAAAAAAAAAAAATATAATATATATATATATACAAACAACACACACACATAAATACACACACACACACAAAATACATATACATATACACACACACAAATATATATATATATATATATATATATATATATATATATATATATATATATATATATATATATATATATATATATATATATATATATATATATATATATATATATATATATATATATATATATATATATATATATATACATATATATATACATATATATATATCCTCCCAACTTATTTGCAGGGTTAGGGACCCAAATCCAGGTCGTAAGTCAAAAATCCTTAAATAATACGTAGAAAATCTAAAATGGGTGTCTCTTTTTCTTCCCAGTACCACAAAACTCTCACTTTTTAGCTTGCCAGCCATTTTAAAGTGAATTACAAACGAAAATTTTGTCAGTACACAGGGCATCACTAACGTCGGGACTCGAAAATACGTAATTTGAAAAAAAATTTGGTACGACTGAGGCGGTCGTATGTCCGGGTGGTCGTAAGTCGAGGAGTAGCTGTATTGTAAACAAACAAAATACACCATATACACTATACTGTACTCGCCTACAGACGCTGTCGTCTTGAGCTTGTGATATGACGATTTAAGATGGCCTGCCTTTGTCCTGTACCATCTCCTGCAGCAGGTGTTGCTAACTGTCCCTCCATGAAGGAGGGATTATACACTGTACATACACCCTCTACACACAAGCATACACTATCCACTCTGCAATGTACAGTACTGTACATATGGTACTGTCACACTTGTGTCATGATGCAAGAGTTGGCTGTGAGATACATCAGCCAATCATAGGTGTCCCATGCAGTCACATAACAGTAGTAGCCAATCGTGGCTCACGAGCAGTCTGAGCTTACCCACCCACACTCGGCACGCATCCCAACGTAAGAAACATGATGCAAGCCTCGAAAAAATTTTCCCATGCTCAGAATGGAGGGATTTTTCCCAGAATTTCTAAAAAATAAAAAATAAATAAAATAAAATAAAATATCCCGCTATTGGAGAGTTCCGAGATCGAAAAATCTGGCTAACAGATTATTTTTAAGGTTTCATAGTAATCAGAGACAGTCAGACTTGACTAAAATTAAACCGGATCATCATAACTTCACGCTCCAAGGCTCACACTTCATTCTCACTAGCAACACTCATACAAACCTCTATTAATACACTCAGGGCTATGTTGTCATCCTTGTATCACCATCCAGGTTAAGTCTTCTTCCACACAACATCTGATCAGAATAAAATTTCAGGCAAAGTTTGATGAAACATTCTAGCTGGACAAGAACACTGTCTACCACATTATATTTACCATTATGTGATGGATTTGTCTTATAATTAAAAAATTCAAGGACAACTAAATTACTTTTAAAAACAGAAAAATAGACCATCCTTCATGAGAGAGAAAAAAAGCTTACGGAGAGGTAATTTATCTTTTTTCTTTTTATGACCAAAGAAATTTATTTATTCAAATTTTGTTCTTCTATTTATCCAGATAATCTGCCCTAATACTATACTGAATGGCTTCAATAGAAGAGAAGGTGAATTGTGTCCTCTGGTTAGCCGAGTTAAAGTCTGTAACAGCAGTTAGAAGAAAATTTACAACTCATTACAAGAAGGAAGCACCGCACAGAAATTCAGTTACAAGATGGATGAAGAAGTTTAGAGACTGGTTCCGTTAATTACAAGCCACGAACTGGGAGACCGGGAGTAAATGAGGAGACTGTGGCGTCTGGAGAGCAAGCTTTTCTAAATAGTTAACGAAAATCACCAAGACGGGCTTCTCTGGAAATAGATGTTCCTGTTACAGACTTTAACCCAGTTAACCAGAGGATGCAATTCACCTTCTCTTCTATTGAAGCCATTCAGTATAGTATTAGGGCAGATTATCTGGAAAAATTAAAGAAAAAATTTAATAAATCAATTTTTTTTGGTCATAAAAAAAATTAATAAATTACCTCTCCAATGCATTTTACATAGCGTTTTTATCTTCTATAGGACCTAAGTTATTAATATTTTAAACTGCACCTGGACTTTACAGACACCTGTATGTATATTTTTTATTTTTTTATTTGAGAAGACTGTGGGTGTCACCGATGGCTTGATGCCCATTCTGCTGGTATGACTGTTCTTCACCCTTAAAAATTATGTGCTGGACACTCAAAGGGCATTTACAAATCAGTCTACATGGGTGTAGAGGTACATGGGATCCAAGACTTGGTAGAACAGTCAGCATATTTTTTTCCCAGAGGATTTATAAATGAACTTGAGTTTTCTTGATCCTAATTGAAATCAATTCAACACTGCCTCCTATACTGTACGTACATTTAAATCCATCACCATAAATGTGCTGTTTCTGTTGCGCCCCCTCTAAACTACATCACACAAAAGGAATTGTTTTTATGGTTGGGCTACAATCTCTGAGCAGAATTTGTGATAGTCATGGCTAAAAGATTTATCAATCACAGGAAAATAAGACCATCAAATACAAATAAGTCACAGAATAAACACTGACACCCTCACAGTCAAACAGTATAACATAACCTAGTGAGGTAAGGAATGCCTTTTCTGCAAAATAATTACAGTACTGTATCAGTAAACTACTGAGGATATAAAGAAATCATCAGTCATTTTAATTTATACCCCCGAGGCTCTGAGTGATAAGCAAAATTTTTTTTTCCTAGCTATACTAAGTATCCCTGATCAAAATACCCTGACCTTTCTTTTTAACTGAAAGTTCTTACACAATATTTGTAGTTACCAATGCTCTTTAATGTTGAAGTGCTAGTGTTTGGGAAAACTTTCCAATACCATTTCACTTCTTGCAATGTTAAGTCAAATGATATAATTGCATAGGCTTTGTAACAATACTACTGTACACCATTTTCATTATAAATGTTTAAACAATCATATCAGAATGACACCTGTATATTGTACAATAACTATTATCAACAGCAATAATTAAACTTTACACTCTAAAGGCATGAAAATATTGAACATGTAAAATGTCAGCAACCACAGGGAAAGGGACTGAGGGATCCATAAGCCAATCAGGGTAACGCGGTGCAAAAATAAGGATCGAGTCCAAAAACCATTAACCACTTGCTGAGGAGTTTGGTCTACAAGAAGCCTCTGTAAACTGACTATAATAAACTTTATCCAAGCCAACCAGAGAAAAGTTGGATGGGGTAGGGTACACAAGCCAGTCAAAATATAAGAAGCTTGTTTTGGTTAATATGGCATCAAGTACAGTTGTGATAGTAGCATATTTTTAAGCTTCACTGTATGTAGTAATGGGCTGGTAAAATGCCATGTTCTGGCATCTTAAAAGGTTACAACCATTAATTCAAGACACTCAAGGTTAGAGGAAGGCCGGCTGGTGACGTTCAGGGACAGGGCTAAAGGGTGTGCAGAGTAAAGAACAGTCCGGAAGGAAATCAAAAGGTTTCTTTGTGTAGATGGAATGTATTGGGGGGGATAAAACAGATGTGCAATTAATGTATATGAATTACTAAACTTAAAAAAAAAAATATGGAATGTCTATGAAGATCTCTATATAAGAGGTAGGGATTAGGTTGCTAAAAAATAAAATGACAACATCTACAGTACACAAAGTTTTATATTCATAACCCATGATGGAGAGAAAACTTTGAAGAAAAAAAATTATGAAGACAAGTTGTAAGAAATGCTAATGTTAACAAACTAAAAATGCTTTCTAATAATTACATCTAAAAAGATATGGGCTTGGAAAACCTGAATATACCATGATTCTGTGGTTGAAAATAGTGTTTTTTTTGTGATATACTTGAGGATTATGAGGGAAAACATACAGCAGGTTTACTTCAAGGGTTTTAAGATAAGTGTGCTACCTTGGATAGTGGCAGGGAAACTACAAGGGGATGAATAATGAAATGGGAATTGCAGGAACAAGACTCTGAATGTGCATTAGCCCAATAACAGTAGAGGTAAATGCAGAGCTTAAATACATAAATAGGTGTGGGGGCAAGGCTTGTTATAACAGCACAGGTCACAACACAGTTTTGAAATACTTCAAGGCATTAATAAACTTTATAGGTTAATATTTATACCAACAGTAGGATTGGACAGTGTGTGAGATATAGGATGGCATAACAGAAGGTATACTTTTAAATGGAAGAATGAGATTTGTGGAGCTTTTAGTGGTCACTAAAACACAGTAGGGGTAGCTAAATTTCATAGATGATGATGATGATGGTAAATACATTTAGTGTAATGCTACAGTGTTAGGAAAATGAACGAGTCTCAATGACAGAAACGTGTGGCACCACTATGAACACCTGTGAGTCACTTGGTGTCATCGTGAGCACCTGTGATTTCATCTTAACTGTAGAAAACACGTAATGTTTACATTAACCGTTACGTAATTTATCATCAAAAGTCTTCACTGTAAAAAGTTACAAAGTGGAGAGACTAATGGACAAAGCCAAGACTATACACTCCCTAACTGTAGGAGGCACCAAAAATTCTGATGTAAAGTTGGCAACAAAAAGCCTATGGTACTGTATGTTTAGGAAGGAACATGATCTTGATGGTACAAAACGCAAGTTATTATGTGACATGTCATTTGGTGTTGATACATAATGTGAGGATATTTCATGATGATAACCTTAGTGATTAAGAAATCACACAGTAGATGTGGATTGTCACATTTTAGGCATGATAACCTTCACCTGTGACCCTGGCCCATAAGATAGAGACTCACAGGTTAAAACAATGTTCTGGATCACATATGCAGGATGGCCTTTGACCTAGAAGGTAGTGACCCCAGTTTGGCACCCAAAACATTGTCTGGTTCACAAATTTCAGAGCAGACATGACCAGCTTAAGCATCTAACTTTGATATTTGACTTCAGGCTGTGACCTTGACCTTGAAGGTACTAGCCAAAAGTTACTTTGGAACTAATTTGGTTTGCTAATGTATATAATGATTAAGTTACATGAGGATATCTCACAATTTCTTAAGTTTGGCGCCGCAAGGGACAAAGGTATATAAAGGGCAGGAATGGAAATCCAAATTATCTGGTTCCACAGGCTTGGGACAATAAACAGTTCAAATATGAAACTACCTATGTATACTGTGCCATGAAAAACTGAAGCTGTAAATACAGATGTGATTTACAAAAAAACTCGGCTTTATGTATGTACAGTACAGTACTGTACTGCATGATTTTTCCCCCTAAATATAGTGGCCACGAGTAAGATGAATTATAAAGTGAAAGAGAGTTATGTAGATATTCAGAGATGGAAACTGAATCTCAAAATGGCTATGGTACAGTATCATAATTGGGTAGTATGGAGACAGAACTGAAGGGAGTTAAGGATTACCTTCTCTGCCCCATTTGTGAAAAAAGTAGAATGCAGGGAACATAAAACGCCCACTGATGATGGCTGCCGTCTTTAAAGCTAACTCACACTGAAGATGGCAGCTGTTTAAGGGTAAGTAACATGACATAAGAGACTGGTATAGTCATATATGATATGTAAGAGGATGGAATTAGTGAGAGTGACAGGTGTAAAACACCAGACAAAAGAGGTAATGGAGCCAAGAAAATAATGAAAGCCTTGAACATAACAAGTACAGCTGATACTGTAGAGCAATAATTAATGATTCCATAACCTGAAGATAACATGCCAGAGTTAAGATAAAGCAGCAACTGATGACATCACAAGAACTGTAACACACGATAAGAAAGTTGAAAATGACAGTCCCATATTAGGAGGCAGCAATACTTACATTCATAAAGAATATATTAGAACTTACAGTGTAGACAGCATGTAAGAACAGAAGATGATTGGCAGTTGTAAGAAAAATATACAATATTTTCCTGCTCATACTTGTATGCAAGACAGAATAACTCATGCATTGTGTTATTATTATAAAGAGTTTCAAATCTTAAGAAATTTATATAGCAAGATACTGGAAGATATAAAAACATTATAAACTTTCTTGTTGAGCATGACCCACTAAACAGGAGAATATTTATAAATATCTTGAAGAAATCCTGCTTTTTAGTTTCCTTCCAATCTCGTTGCAAATTTTTTGTACCATAAAATGTCTAGTTTATAGGTAAATACTGTACTATACAAATTACTTTAATACCCAACAAACGGTTTATTACAAAAGAAATAACTGGTTACTCTGTTATGGTACAAAGTTTAAATCACTACAAATTTATATATTCCATTAATCTGGATGAGAACCCCTACAGGTTGCAATGAGAGAATGAATAGCTGTATGCACAGTACACTTGTTGTTTGGACCTTTTAAGCAACAATTCTGTACTTATATCTTCCTATGCTCCTCATGTAAATTTCATCATCTCATAAGGTGGTGTCCATCAACAAGTATGTGCAATGAATTAGATACTGTACTTCCTATCTTTAGAGAAGGAGATTCTTATATAATACACCATAGAAACTGAAACAGAGGTACGGCATCAGAACCTGACTTCTGGGTAATAGATGCTAGAGGAAAAGAAATTGCCACTGTAAAACTGACAAATTAAAGCCATCTATGATGCTCCTTTCTTCATTCCAACAATTTCATCAAGAGCCTTTAGATATTTAAACAAAATAAAGAATTAAATGAAAAATAGAGTAACATAATAACACCATCCCCTTTAGACCAACTTGCTTTCAAAGATAAAATTTTCACAGGTAATATGCAACATGTGAGGTGGAATGTACTGTAATTAAGAGGGAAAGATTACGTACTTGAATCTTTGGAAAGTGATAAGTCCTGAGAATAAACAACTCTTCATGCAACATGACAAATAAATTGCCCATTACATCATCTCTCGAGCCCGGAAAGAAAAATCCCTCATTGCTGGAATTTTTCGGGTAACGGAAAATTTTTCTCAGAATTTCCAGAAAATGAGCCTGATTTTCATCTCTCAAACCCGGAAAAAAAATTCCCCATCCCCGGAATTTTTCAGGTACTGGGAAAATTTTCTTGCAATTTTCCGGAAAATGTGCCCCTCGGAAAATCGTTCCCAAAGCCGGAATTTTTCGGAAAATTCTGGCTTTGGGAACGATTTTCCAAGAAAATTTCAATTCCTGCTATCGCAGAGTTCCGGGTTTGAGGGATTCTGGCTAACGAAGGTATTACTGTATTATGACAAAGTGTCAACAATAAATGCACCTACAACACTAATCTTTTTAATTTAAAATAATTTCACACATATGAAACAATGACAAATGAATGGTACTGTACCGTATTTTAAACAACTTGGGACTCAAACCCAAGGTTGTGTGCTTACCAAGTACACCATAGCTCAACACCCACTTCCATGACCAATTACTGGATCACTGGACAGCCCCTGTTCCACAAGGGAAGGTGGCCTGAAACTGCATTTTGCCACAGAACATACAGTATGTTCTATATACAGTATAATTTAAGGCTTTTGCACAGTAAAGCTTAACATAATTATATTTCAAAATAAAGTAAAAAAAAAATTATATACTCTCCCAGTTCTGAGGGATGGCAAAACACACATGGGAAGGGTTTGGATAATTCTAGGATCTTGATGTCACTGAATTATTGTACAAACACAAAAACCATTTAGAAGCCAGCAACCTATCTTGACCAAGGGGCTTGCACCTTTTTGACTTGGAGTCAACAGCATAAAGAAGGCAACCAAAAACTGTTCACTTACTGACAATAAAGTATAATGGCACACCATAAAAAGTACTGATGATAATGACTTAAATTTTTCCTATCTTAGTACCAATATGCTAACTAAACCAGGAAACAATTCCCAAAAATATATGAACTAAAATGAACTGTGTATCAAATACTGTACCCTATTAAGACGAAACTTGTGTTCAAAAGTACACTCACATTATTTATTGTACCTTGTACAAGGTAGTCTTAAACTACAGTCACCACTGAATTAAAGGAGATAAACTATTAAAACAAGTCTTATTAACAAAAGACTTCTTTATAATATCCTTCATATCATCAGTAAATCACTAACTATTGTTCAGTGCAGTGAGAGTCACTGGACACACTGCATCACCTTAATTATGACTAAATTACAAAAGTAAGAACTACTCATACTGTACTCCTCTTTATCAAAACTGAAGTCAATCCACTGGGTATGAAAACTTAATTAACAGAAACCAGGATTTGTCATGAATAGAAAGATGGATGGATGGCATTGCTGCTGTAGGCATTGTACTGTACAGTACCCTCAAACTTTGAATTGAAGGGTTAAGAATTTTAATGCTCAATATTTCATTATTCCTGACATATGCATCAGGTACTATAATATATGCACAAGAAAAAATAATGAAGAAAGAAAATCTGAATATACTACACCAGGCAGAATATACAAGACATTCCAGGTGTGAATAAGATAAGCAACATAACACCTTGAGATATGTTTATTTATTTTACCATTATAATTAGTTAAATGTTGTGAAACTTTTAATGTGTTCTCTGGCATTTTTTTTTTACCTTTGCTGCTTGTGTTCTTGCCCAGATCATGTCATATGTGGTGTTACCAAGAGCTCAATTACTCACACCGGAATTTATTCTTTATTTGCTCTCGTATTATCACACACACTCATTCATTTCACATTCCCTTGTACATATTACCTTTTCCAGTCATTTCATATATTCTTTATTATATCACTTTGCATATAACAAGATAATTTACTTCAAGAATCTGTGAGACAACACACCACTGTGCTCTCCTTCATCCTACAATAGCAACAGCATAAACCTATTACAAAAACACACACACACACTCTTTGATAGTACCTGATCACTGCACCGACAAAGATGTTCCATCAGTTACAAAATATCTCTGAATACAGTACATGTACTGATATTATTGACCCCAAGATGAAAGCATTGTATTACACTTCCTTGTCACATTCTCTTGCAATTAAATGAATCTATTACTGTATTTGGTATTTGTCATACTACTTAACCCACTTACTAGTTTTTTCTTTTATACTTGAAACTCTGATTTACGCTACATCATTCTGAAGTGGCTTCAACGACAGTACAGTACTCTGTCCATCAAACACAATGCTCAATAAACATACTGTAGAGGAATGAAAAATTGAAAGAAATACAATACATCTTATCAACCACAAAATATCAGTCTACAGATATGCTGAAAAATTATAGAAAAACCCAAATCAATAAAACAACTTAAAAGCCTAATTACATAACCCAAGGAAGCCCCTCAAGTCTAAATTTTAATGCTCACACACTGTAAACTTTTTACAAATCTGGTAACCAACTTGAGAAGGGATGGAAGTGCAGATGTATAGTACATGTATGCCTGTACAAATTGATGGATGGACAGACAGACAGTTCCAATTCAATTAAGCCCTCCTAGATATGCAGTGGGTGTGAATAAGCACCAAATAAAGCACAAAACTTTTAAGAAAAATTAGTAATGATGATAAAAAAAATGGGAACAAAAAAATAAAAAAATAAATAAAATTATGTAATGTTCTGCACAAGAAACTGTTCTTAACTTCCAAAGTACACATAATCATTTCTAGCTGAAATAGTTGTATAAGTTGTACAAGTATAAAATTAACATTCTTTTATATATAAATATTTCCATAATCAATTACAGTACAGTATTACTTCATGGCAGTCTTGCCATTATGAATAACCTTAACAGGCAACTTTTTAAAGAAACAAAGAGAGTGTTAGTGGCAGTTTACAGCTGAGCAAAGTAGACTCATCCATCTAACTTAGTAGATGTGGAAGACAAAGTAGGAAGAATATTGGATGCATCGTAAATAAACGTAGTACATTAAGTAGAGAATAAATGATGTGGTACATAGTATAGTACATCATGCAGCAGGTTGAATAAAACAAAGGAAGGCTGTCTGTAACGAGGTTTGGGGTAAAGGGGAAATATTTCAGTGAGGACAGACTGGATTATCATTTTAAGATGAATGAAATCAAATGGATATAATGAATTGGGTTTGAGAAGTCAGGGAGAGCAGATGGTAACATGAATTATTGAACATAACTATGGGAGTGTGCAGGTGAAAGGTTAAGGCAATACAACACTGACTTACAACAGTTGATGGCAGACACTGATAGCACAAGCTGGTGATAATAATGGAGATGATTTGTAGGGAAGAATAGTGAAAAAGACAACAAAATAATAACAATAGTGCTAAAGTCATGGATGAAGTCACAAAAAATTGGTAACTATCAGTGAGAAGAAAGTAAGTGAATTGGATAATAATAACATCAAATTTGAGGGTGAATGATGTGACTCTGGTGCTGGAGCGTGTTGGGTGAAGTGCTCTGTAATAATAGTTTGTGGATAACAGTTATAGGTGAAAGTGAATAACAATATAAAATGGACTTTTCAGTGAAAAAAAAAATCACTAGTGCTGGAAATGAGTAGGATATGGGGTTAAGTGACAGAGGTGATGTTGGAATTACAACCAGAAGTGGTTAAGTAGAAGAGTTGGAGGAGTCAAGAGGGAGGAGGCACTGACCTCGCCCAGGCCCGTCTCACGCCCACACGGCCGGCCTCCTCCACACCTCCACGCTACCTGCTCACTTGATTGGCCTGAGAGAGAATTGTCGAACCGAACAATGTCAATCCCAACATTAATGTCAACATGAGATTTTATAAAGCAGAATCAGTGTAAAATATGTTGTGCATACAATGTAAACTATTTGTCAAGATTCTTGAGACACACAAAAATAACACGCACACAAAAATTACATATAAAAACAGAGCTATGACAGTCATGTTACATCAGCAGAAATCACAATACAGTAACTCTTTAGAGATCTCTTGGTATATTTAGTCCTGTATAATGATATTTGTTTTCAAGAACCTTGACTGTTTTACAATGAGTCAAATCATAAACAAACACTAATTAACACCCATACAGAAAATAGTTGGCAGACTTACACATAACTTTTACACCAAGTTAAACACAAGTTGTGTGCAGGTTAAAACACATTCCAACAAGCACTGAATGCTTTCAAATATGAATATGTACACAGCGTACTGTTTATGCAGGCACATATGCATATATTATGTACAATCTTGGAAAATTTATAGTCTAAAGATCATGTTCATTGATCATGGAATCCAAGGAAGAATATGTATGGTAAAAAAAAAAATAAAAAAATAAAATAAAATAAATTAAATTAAACAAAAATAAAAAAGTATATATATATATATATATATATATATATATATATATATATATATATATATATATATATATATATATATATATATATATATATATATATATATATATATATAAACAGTATATGCTTTTGAAAAGACTAGGTTTGATAATGAAGTTTAGGATACAATCACATGTGACCTAACTTTACCAAATACAGTATACAGTAAATAATTTATGTGAGAAAATTGCCTTACCCTTATGACAGTGTGTTGAATAAGATGTGATTACATTTCCACCAATGAAGATCATACTACTACTTTGTTAAAATATTTATTGCCATGTTACAGATGTTGTAGAGTGATGTGAAGACTGGTGAATCATCCATGGATTCTATATCAGTACACAACGTTGGTGTAAATTCCAAGATTGAGCATTACAAGTGTATACACTCACTCTAGTGTACTGTACCTTACATGACTCCCTTAATGTATTCATGTACATTTTTGACAGTTCATCCCAAACATACCGCACACGCACGCACGCACGCACACACTTTGTTGCTTTGTATCAAGCTCTCATAAGAATTAAGTAGTACAGGATGTTTATTTTTATAAATATTTATAAAGAGGAAGTTAAACAACAGATTTTACCGGTGAGTTAATGCATACAATGTCATGAGGGGCTAATTTATCTTCTATGTTCACTAAATGTTACCACAAAATAAAGAAACTTTATATAACAGTCAAGAAATATGCCAATTACACTACTCATCAAATTTCAAAGCAAAAAATAATATATGAAAAAATGCAATACATAAGTATCATTAGTTTATGGAAATAACTAACATTATTCAATAAAATTTTATCATAAATAGATTATAGGGTATTACTATTTTTTTTTTAGATCTGGTGTTCCACATTTTAACCAAGAAATCACAAGACACTATCAGTTGAATCCAAAACTAAGGAATCTTTGGTTTTAGTATTAATAAATATATTCATTATTTCAGGGTAACACAAATATAGACATGAAATAATGGTGCAACATGCAAATTAATTTTAAAATTTCACTAATGAGCTCACATGTTCTTACTAATGAAACAGTCCAAAACTAAATTATTTACGGTACTTATATTCAAGATACTGTACCTTGAAATTTCAAATGACAAGACTAAAACACAATTGGTGAGAAGTGTAGTGTAGAGACTTGACAAATGTGAGTTGGGCTGTGAGTTATACTGTACAATAGTTGAATGTGATCAATCATCATAATACAACACATACTGTGTCAAAGAATCAATAATCACAATATAATTGAAGGAGACATGAGCCTGTAATAAAAATTCATTGTAGAACTGTAAAGAAAAAAGAAAAAGAGAACACCATTAACTCATACCTGAAAGAAGTTTCTTCAAAGCCCGTGCGAGAGGTTGAGCGACTCTGCCGCTTAGTTGATTTCTTGCCCCTCCGTGGGTGTGCCCGGCGCCCAGAGCTTGATGTATCTGTCGATGAGCTGCTGTTCTCTTGAGACTTAATGGGTTCTGCAGGAATAAATCAAAGATACAGAGGAATGACTGAAGTGTAAGTTCAGTACAAAGCAGGAGGTACTGTACTCACAACCTCTATTAAATATACTAAGATTTAGGGCAATGGTTTCATGCATTAAAAGCCCTTCTGTAGACTGTGAGAAAAATATATTCAAGGGCTAAAATCCCCATGGAGGACGAAGGCTTGTGATACCATCACATCAATTAAATTATAACATGTAAGAGTTTTACTTTATGGTTTCCATTTGATATAAGTTGCCTTAAAAGCAAATTCTGTGTAAATTTTCCTAACCTACAAACTCATGAAATGCTAATTAGTGAGGTCATAATATAGCTGTCTTGTGACTCCATCTCAAATATCTAAATGAAATAAAAATGAAGAATTGCCAAAGACAAGATCAAGGAGCAATGTTTAAAAAAGTGATTTTGTATCATTAAAGGTTACAAGTAGCACAAGCATATGAGAATCAAATGTGCAACTCTATAAATTCTCAAAGCGCCATAAATTTCCCTGTTTCTTAGTGGAGAGAGGCTCAACATTATAATGGGTATCTTGACAGGAGTTCTCTCACCATACCATCTAATAGTCACAGCTAACTCATGCAATTGTGGAAAATGGTGATAAAAACCTTTATGTTATTGATTTCATCTACATTGCTTAATAACAGCAGAACTGTTCGGTCTTTTTATGCACCGAGTATTACCTTTTGTGTCCCCTTGTATCTGTATAGTAATGGTAGTGCAAAAACCTCCTTAATGCTTTAGTTTGCTGAATACAAAAAAGTTTTAATAAATTTCACTACAACTGCTTACACCATAATACTGTAAGGTACACATCAACTTTTTTGTAATCCTCGCTATAATATTGTCACGACCAACTCACCTTGTTGTCTACTCCTAACACGGTGCTTGAATATATCGGTGCTACTGCGGATTTGACTTATGGCAGACTCAGGACGTGATCTGCTACTGTGTGCAGGTTGGGCATGGATATGGGCATGTGCTAACCCTGCAGACTCTGCAAAGGTGGGTGGAGAGTCCCTGGTTCCTGGACCTTCTGAATCACTCCCTAAAGTATCATATTCACTGATGGGCATGTGGAGAGAGAGGATTTTCTTTACCTCTGAGTCTGTACTGCCCAGATTATCAGACTCTGCAAGTAGGTACACAAAATATTCACATTATCATCTGAGAAATCTGAAGATATTAGGATAATTTAGAAACTCAGTTTAATATTATAATATTAAAGGATGCAAACTCCAACAGTTTCCACCCATTTTGGACCACCATTAAATAATACTGTACATTCTTACAGTCTACAATAGCCTTATTAACAAAAATTTCCTATTAATATAATTTGTGGAATTTCTCATTTACAATACTAATCAAACTTTCTAATATACCCACAGTATCTTACTACAACAAAAAGAAAAGTTGTCAGACACTAAAAGGACAACAAATTATCAAATGATTTCCTGAAAACTCTTCCATTAAGAGTATACAGGTAAAGAAAACATAACTAATGTGAAGCAATATCAACTGTTGTCTGTATGTGAGCTGACAAAATCAACTTGTGTAACACTGCCACAGACCACCTGTACATACCTGTACTCTCCACATGAGGATCTCTTCTACCTTTTCTTCTCACTTTGGTGTATTCTGGTTCTTTTTGCTGCGAGAATATTATACTTGTTTATTCATGATATTAAACACTGTATATCTATGAAGCTGTTATAGCTTAAGAAACTTAATTGTTTGAGTACAATATAATTATATAAAAAATTTAATGACTCAGATTTTTACTAAAGAATGTGATAAAATGGATATAATGCCCATTATGCATAAATTAGTAGTAAAAAAATTTAAAAATAATCCTTTTCCTGCTAATATGCAGGGTGGCTGAATCAAGAACATACACACAGCCTGTCTTCATTTGCTGTCATTCATCCATCCATCCATAAGGTTGTAATATGCTCATAAGTTCTGCTATAATATTTTCCTTACAAAATGAGGCCCCAAGTAACAATCCAGTTTACTTTTATTTTCATTGTCACATTTCCTACACTGTGTAGGGTCAATGAAACTTAGCTACAATGGTCACCATGATAAGATAAAAACATGATAATTAATATGGTGGCAGCCCAACTCACAGCTGGGATTCCTGTAAAATTTCTCTTGAAGCTGTCCTCACTGAAGCAATGTGGTGCATTCTGAGATATGAGGCTATAGGGTTAAGTTGCGAAAGACAATCTACACACAATGTGGGCAACTAAAAATATGTGATACATACTTTTATCACACTTAATTTCTTTCCTTACTCATACCTGCAAACTTATCTTCCGTCACCAATACCCATAAGACTCTTACCCAACCCAAAAACATGATCATTATGGTTATAGAACTTACATGTCTTAATGGGAATGTCTCTAATGATGCCCTCTTGGGATCATGGTAGACAAAAGCACCCTGAACAGAGTGATACGGTCCAGAGTAGACAATGCCTGAGTCTGTACTCTCCCCATAAAGACTCTTTGGCACTGCTGGCAGCTGGAAGGTCGCATATGGGCAGATGTCCTCAATGTAATCTGCTGATAAATGGTATAGTAATGCCAATTATAAGATGCCAATGTCAATACTAACTTAAGTCTGAATAATCCAAATATATATTCTGATACACAAGTCAAGAAATTTCATACATTATATACAATAAAACCATCTCAGCTTGATGGCAGCTTGTCTGAGATAATTCACTAGAAATAGTCTAGACATTGTGGTAACACCTGTTTATATGTTTAAAATATTGAATACCATCCTCACATTGAATGGTTCCTATTTCAGTCAGCAAATTGTGCCCAGTCAGTAACAAATACTCTAAGCTCAGCCACTAACATCACCTGTACCACAGGGTAGACAAGGCCTTCAATAATTACTGAAGCAGCTTAACGTCTTTGTCTGACTTTGTTATTTCATTATTAAATTTGGAATACAGTACAGTATATTCATGATCTAAAACATCATTTGAGAGTAGGTTGGAACAATTGTAAAAAGATCCCACAAGTAGGATGAATATGAAATGTTTGATTTTTTATATGAACATTGCAGTCTATTAGTATATAAGTTAATCATAATAATAATAATAGTGTTACAGTTGCAAAGTGGTATTAAATAATTTTGAAACAGCAGATAACATAATGTGGTACAATGGTCCTCAGAATGATTAAGGTTAGGTGCCAAAGATAAACAAAAATACATGTAGTTCAATTCATAATGGATCAAATTCAAATTCTTATGATAAATAAAGAATTAAGAAGGATGAGCTCATAACTTTTTGCCAAACCCATATAAATAAATTTTTAAATAACATTCACAAGAATTGCTAATACACTAAGCCCTTCATATATGTGATGTATATACCCAAGATTCACATCCTGCACATTGAGACATTACAAGACATTGGTATCACCAGCCTTGGTCAGATAACCCAACAAGTACAGAACAGCATCTTACTTTGGTTTGGTAAAACATCACTTTTATGATCCTAGCTTGAAGGATACAAAATCTTGAAAGACAAGGTAGTTGTTATATGATAAAATGTGGGGAAGCTGCACCATTACACATGCAAGATATTATTTGCTTTGAAATTGTAAAAAAAAAAAAAAAATGCCAGGGTGCACTTGACAGTAACATACTGGTGTCAAGTGAGGAAGTGCAGAGAACACGTACAGGCAGAATCTAATTGAAATTATGGTTGAAAAACAAATTTAATTTAAGGTTTCAGTGATGGTTTCAATTAATAATGTAAGAAATACCCTGTACAATCATTTGGGAGACCACTGTTGTAAAGGCACAGAGCAACAGAGCAAGTGTTTTAACATTACCGAATTTCTTACCTCTAACAATACTTATCTAATGATTCAACCATTTATTTCTCAAATGTAATACTTGTACCCATGAAGAATGCATATTTAGCTGTAAAAGTAGCCCTCTATATGACTCTCCAATTCATTTCACACTCCAACTGACAGAAAATCTGATGTTAGTGCTGTGTAACTGACTCATACTTGTTTCAAAATGAAGCATTCAATGTTGATAGAAATAATAACTTAAAAAAGATACATGGAAAGAACTATTTTTGGACAGAGAGCAAGTCAAGCTGAGGGGTTGCTAAAGAGTGAATAAAACATGCTTCCCTGAGCAGATTATTACCATCAACAGTTCCATTACCAGAAGATTCCTTATTGGTGGCAGTATCTTGGGTGGAAGGTGTGGTGGCTGGGAGGGCTGAGTACTGCTGGTGCTGATTCTGTTGGTTCTGAATCTGTGCTGTGGAAGGTGACTCAGCCATTCCTCCAGAACCTCCTCGTTCACGCATCTCTACAAAATGGAGAACAGGAATGGAGGTTTGATCCATGAAATCCCATATATGACTGAGTCTGTACCCAGTGACACAAGAATTATCCCAGCTAGTTATTTTGTTTGACGATAAATTTTACTGAACGTGAAATTCAGGAAACTCTTTTAACTCTCTGTACAGTCTCACCCAAAAGTTCGTTAACTCTCCCAGCCAGTTATTGCTGCACTGCCTGCTTCAGATGTTACTTCGAACCTTTAGACTCATTTGTATCGGTTTCATGTTCTGGTTGTTACCGAGATACAGTAGTTTCATACATCTGAAGCAGGCAGTGCAGCAATAGCTGGCTGGGAGAGTTAACAAACTTTTGGGTGAGACTGTACCTGTCCTGATTATATTGTTAAGTGTGTGTGTGTGTGTGTGTGTGTGTGTGTGTGTGTGTGTGTGTGTGTGTGTGTGTGTGTGTGTGTATGGTGGTGTGTGTGTGTGTAAACATGCATGTGATGTTCATGGGCTCATGTAAGTGAATACATGCATGCACACATGATGTTTGTGGACTTAAACAAGTGAATTTTATATATGTAAGTGTGTTTGTGTGTGCTCACATGAATTTATGTTTGTGTGTGTAAAGGCAAATGTATGCGCATATGTATTGTGCATAAAAGTGAGTGTGTGTGTGTGTGTGTGTGTGTGTGTGTGTGTGTGTGTGTGTGTGTGCATGCATGTGCCAGTGAATGTCATCTGCCCATATGCATGTATATTATTATTTTTTCATGTTTATTTAGGTGTTTTACTATGTTAGATTTTCTGAAGATAAGTGATACAATATAACCAGTGAACAAAATTCTTAAAAATCTAACAGGTAGAGGAATGAATTATCATATACATGTAAGCACAATTAATCTAAAGAATGCACTTACTCCTTCTCCTGAAGACACACACAATTGCCATGATGACCTCAATAACAATGACAACAACTACTGCTGCTGGAATAACTACCCGTAGATCCTGGTAGAGGGGCGGTGATGTCACGCCCCCACTACTGCCGTCTTCATTTGACAACAACACTGTTGGTTGAGTGATGAATTAGTTATATTTCTAGTGGAGGGTCACAGATGATGCATTTATGAAACACTTGATGTACAGATATCATTGCAAGTACTGTTTATCTAAGGTGACTAAATCTTACAAAGACTTTTTTCTTACATTGCATATCTTATTAAAAGAAAACAACAACAACATATGGCTCAAACAGATGATATTCGGTTTTGTGAAAATCGTTATAAGATACAAAAACTTAACACACAGTACCTCCTTCAGGAGTAAGAGTTGTGACATCGTATGTGGCCACACTTGATCCGGCATGATTGTGAGCCGTTACTTTGACTGTGTAACGTGTAGCAGGTATGAGGTCGCGGATCACATATGTCTTCTCATTTGCTGCAACATTGTTGGCTACAGAGATCCAGTCCTGCCAGAGTTAAATATGGATCACATTGTATGACTTTAAGTGGTGAGTGTCTAGTTAAATTATATCCAAGACAAGTACTGAACAGTATTACAGCACTGGCTATCTTCTTCAATGATATGTTTCAAACCTCACAGACTCAGAGTTTAACAATACCTATTAAGAACTGCATGAAAATAATCACAAAATTGCACTTTGCAAGGATATAAAATAAATGGAGATACACACCCAATCTTATGAATGTGTGTAGGTCTGGTGATGGTAGTGTGATGGACAGTTATGTCAGTGACACAACTATAAGAGCAGTTTAAGCCTGCAAGCTTGGTCTACAGACAAGCATAACACTAACAAAGATTAATAAAATAGAGGATGTAATCTCTTTATGTTAATTTTACTAAAAAAGAGTTAAAACTTTTTATTAAAAACTCACTTTAAAGGCTTATATTCTGTATAATGAACACAGGATATTGAGTTTGTGTACAAAAAAGTGGCATGTCACTGCACATGTACAGTATATAAAAAAATTTAATGAGAAGATTTTTGCAAAGTCAAAACATCATGGTGTTTAAGAAATTATATAAGGTAAGATACTTCAGGTGCAAACTGGTGATATTTGAGGAAGAGGTGTTAAGTGTGAGGTGTTACTGAATGAACATAGTACCGAGTTAAGATAATTTATATAAGCTCCCAAAATGGACAGAATGGAAGTTGAACAGAAACTGGAAGGCAAAATACCAAACAAGGATGATGCAGTAACAAGAGTTCTTTGTTAAAGGCTGTCAAGCTCTAAAAAATTATCACTACCAACCCTGGATGATGAAACACGATATTCTATGACATAATATAGAATAGGACAGCTTCCATCACCCCACGTACTGAGGTGCACCAACACTGATGTGGAGTTGACGTCTAAGAGGCGAGACCGACTTGGCACAACTGGCTCTGATATAATACACAAAGATTAAGATGATGATCAATAACAGATTAATTTGCAAAAAAAAATAACAAATCTTACACTGCATTTTCATATACAGTATGTACCTGTATTGTATGGTACTACTGACAACTTAAATGGTGTGGGAATTTCTCAAGGGAATATAAAAATCGGTGTTTTATTAACAAAATCCCGGTGGCAAACCTAATGTATACTTGATGAAAGTGAGTCTCATAGGCCTGATGGCCAGTTAGGGACAGTGTGGATATAGCCCACTGTAGACTAATCCCTTTTCCAGTACAGTACACAAGGAGGAAGTGTGGCCAGCACTGCAACTGACTACCTTCACTTTCTCCAACTATAATGTTATGGTAAGTAGGGTGAGCCAGGTGTAAACCATAGTAAAGTTTATAATGAACGTTTGGGGGATATCTAAAATGTCAATAGGTACTGCAAGGTTCTGTATTTAATATAAATACAGTAGTATTACATTTACCACATGTAATCTACATTCGCTCTCAATAATATACTCCAAGTTCACCAGATTCTGTGTACCATAAATCCTCCATGGTCATGTCTGACAGCTTCATATTCTGCGAGCAATACAAACTATAAGTGATCAATGGCAAGTTACCACTTTTGCAAGAGTGATGTCATCAGAGACTTATGGTGATAAAAATGACTGGTACACATTTTATCACCAAGATATACTCTCTGATGAAAGAACTTTCTAATGAGGTACAGATGATTTATGTACTGTATACTAAATGGTTTGGGAGATGACCATGCACAACAAACACACATACACATTGACAACTTATAAGTTTGAATTCCAAATCACCAATGGATATTGGCACTTTTAGAACATTAATATAGTAATCACTATTTTAAGTGTCTTCTAGCTATTATGGTTAATAAGTCAACACTACCTGATCCTTTGGTGGAAGTGGTGAGGATCTCAGAGGGCAGGCCAGTGCCCACCTTGTTGTAAGCCGTCACATACAGTTGGTACCGAGAGCCACACACAAGGCCAGAAAGAGTGTGCGTTGTTCTGGCTGTATGTAACTCCACCTGGGTCACGATATAAGAAAATCATAATTACTGCAATGAAAATCAATAAGTTTCATCAACACATAGCACAAGTCAACTTTCAAAATAATGACAACCAAAAATTTTTGTACAGTACTATTAAGTAAGAATGGGTGAAATATAAAACCATCAAAATTGTCTGCATCAAGAAATCAGTCCAGATATTATCATCCATTACTGTGAAATTTTGATTACTTGTATTTATTTTAGTTTCTGTTCTTCATAAACAAGAACCAGAACATACTTCTTCCCAGTTTCCATACTCCCGCTTGTAGTTCATTATATAGCCCCTCACTGGTGCATGGTGGGGCCTTAAGCTCCAGCGAAGTGTGAGGGCATCTCTTGAGCTGCCCTGGACATATAACGTGGGAGGGGCTGGTGGCACTGCGGAAAAACCAGGCATAGAGGTCTTAAAATTACTACTTATGTACTGAGTAAAAGTCTGACAGCATCCTATACACATCACCTGCCAACTGAACAGTATTCATGAGTTAAGGCAAAGAATTCTAATAATGACTAATATGGGTGATGTGTTGGCAGACTAAACAAAACTTATTGGACTGATAGCAGAAGAAAATGCGAGCAGATAATATTTTACATTACCTACTGTAAAATGGAAACCTATAAACAACAGACAATAAAACATAAAATACAAAGTGGTTTTAATGGTAAATTAATAAAGAGTGTGTTCTGATGGCACCGAGTGTGATCCCATTCAAGACCAGACTTCACCAACACTAGAGCAGGTACAGATACATTCTGGAACCAGTACATTCTCAGTACAGTATTTCCCAACAGTGTGTAACAGAGACATGACTGACCGACCAAGCATCTAACGAGCCAATCAGAGGCAAAGACTTACTGTAGTTTGATAAAAGAATCAGTTTGGAAACAAAGGTCAACCCTAAGCCTAGATATTTTTTGTGTTATAAGTTTCTATAGTAGCCAACATGTAATTGAGAACAAGCACTTGGGGGGGGGGGGATGTACAGTGTTTACATTATAATGACCCAACACACATCTAGTCTGAGTGGTTATCTTGTTGCGGAGAATCTTTGTGTTGGGTTCTGGTTGTAAGGGAAAGGCATGATATCCTTTTTTAACCCTCTGCTGTCACAGCTAAGGGTTAGATTGGGTACCGGTACTAACCCTAAAGACTAAGCTGGTGTAATGAGACAAGGCCCCCAAGATGGTCATTAGGTTGGAAAACATGCATGAATCAAACTTTTGAATGAAACTGAGTATTTTAGAAATAGATGCTGTTATATATTTTCTTATCCAAGTGGTGATGTTCACTTTGTCCTGTGAGGGTGTAGACGCTTACCTTGTACTGTGAGGAAGTATGTGATACTATCAGCACCATTAGTGTTGACAGCTGTACAACTAAGGTTTCCAGCATCAGTCTTCTGTACATCTCGAATAAACAAGGATCCATTAGGTCGTACCTGAGGAAATTAGAACAAGGCCATTACCAGAGATGAGATTAATAATAAAAATGCAGGCAATTCATCTTTACTGACAAAAAAATTTAGTTGGAGATTTTAGCAAACAGAATATGAATGACACTACAGAGAATTTTGAGTTGTAGTTAATGAATGTGTCGTAAATTGAATGCTATGAAGATCTGTGATATAAACTGCTTCACAAACTTCTTTCTCTCCACACACACTAAGTAAGAGAGCAGAACCAGAATACAGTACAGAGACCATCAAAATAAGTAATCCCTTCATGAAGAGTTAAGCACACATTGGCTTGACCCACAAAAGTGAATGTTCAATAAATCAGTGTAACCATGTATGAATAAAACAATTACAGTACCAATGCAGTTTTCACTCACCCCTATAGAGCTAAGAATATCATGTTCCAAGCTTTAGATAATAATAAGCATCTGATAGCTTTATTGACTCCCCTTGATCAACTTGCCTCACTGTTTATCATTGTTTACCAGCACTGCCTATGTACTGTAGAGCCACCAACAAAAGTTCACTCCCTTCCTGGGACTCCTAAACTAAAGCAGTGTCAACACCAAATGAGATAAAACAACACAATCGCACCAGATAACAGTCAGGTTAAGTCAGTCCTGTGACTTCTGTTCGTGACTGTACATTGTATACCTGCATTGTCTATATAGACACTGAAGTGTATACGTGTATTGTCTATACTGTACAGTATATATGCTGAACTGTACACCTGCATTGTCTACATACATGCTGAACTGTATACCTGCATTGTCTACATACATGCTGAACTGTATACCTGCATTGTCTACATACATGCTGAACTGTATACCTGCATTGTCTACATACATGCTGAACTGTATATGCATTGACACTGTATACCTGCATTGTCTACATACATGCTGAACTGTATACCTGCATTGTCTACATACATGCTGAACTGTATACCTGCATTGTCTACATACATGCTGAACTGTATACCTGCGTTGTCTACATACATGCTGAACTGTATACCTATCTATCTATAATCAGTGTTATATATAATCAGGGTACTTATATAATGATATCAATGAACAATATCTACTATAATACCTACTGTACCTACATTTTCTAGTTCACATAAAATCTGTAAATGTAGTGTAAATTTATAATTTTTTACCTGAATTCTATCTGTAGGTTTAATCCTTTTTCCATTATGTTTCCAGGTGATTTCTGGGGGAGGTTCACCTACAGAGTGACACTGAAGCCGAACGTCCTCCTTCCACGCAACTTCCAGAGGGCCTCCAAATGATGCGATTTGAGCCGATACTGGATAAGGCAATAGTGTGTTACCAGTACACATTTAGGAATTCCAACTTAAAAACAAAAGAACCTGTGTAACATATTTGTATACTGTATTCTATAATTATAATTATAATTATAATAATAATAATAATAATAATAATAATAATAATAATAATAATAATAATAATAGGAATAATAATAAAACAATAATAAGAATAAGAAGAGGGAAGAAGGAATGAACTGGTTAACAATGAAGACTATGTACCTTCAGTGGTTGGATGGACGAACACCTTGTCAGTTGCTAGTCCCTCCCCTCGTTGTGTTGACGCAGACACCCAGAACTCGTACTTATCTCTGGTGCTGACACCCTCTGCCACATACGATGTCTCTCCGGGGCCCAGTGTTCGTGCTGGTAGCTCTCTCTGCTGGGAATATATAAATAATTTACACTTGCTTCACTTTTGAATCTTGTGTAAAATAATAATTGCAATAATAATAATAATAATAGTAACAACAGAAATACCTGTACTGTAATAATAAAGAACAGGAAAGTGACTAACTAAACATATCCTTTTCAACTAAAACTACGAAACAGTTTAAGGAGACATCTTGGTTCACATACTGTACCAGAGTAAATAGTATAATTGCACTGTCTGAGCTTTCTTCAGTAGATAATTAGGTAGGAAGACCCATAAAGTTATAATGGTCAACCTGACACAAAATAAGTTATTAATTATCCAAAAATTGTTTTACCACAAAGATTTTGAATATGAAAGTTGCAACCCTTAACTCTTCCACACAATAAACAAATTACAATATCTTTACAAGTATTTTCAAACATTAGCTAAAACCAAGTTACTGTATTAGTTTTAAGATCATAATTGATAGAAAAAAATTCAAGTAGTGGGAGTTGTCAGATGCACGGACAAAACCTCCCGTGCCCCCATGCAGGGGGACGAAAGCAGTGTTGTTTAAAACCGTATAGTTTAAAGGATATGTGTACTGTATAATGTCTGTCAGATATCATGGAAAGTACATATCATATTCTGTATTATCAAAGGATTAGATCAAAATTGTATTTTCAATAAACCCTGACAAAGGAATATAGTACAGTGATCCCTCGGTTAGCGAGTGCCTCGGTTAACGAGATTTCGGTTAACGATTTACCTTCCATAAAATTCTTAACTTCGGTTAACGAGCAATCCCTCGATTAACAAGTTTTTTATGAGTCGACTTCAACATGTTTTCACTTGCATTTGGTGGTCCACCAGCTGTAGTATTAGTCCGCCAATACAGTAATCGGTTTAGGGCTTAAATTCCTTACTATTTTAGTAAATATCAAGAAGTTTATACTATTCAATAATTTTAAAAGTTTAATATTAACTTTTTTAGTCATTTTAACAATTATTGAACATAATTGAAGGTAAAGAAACTAGTTTTTGGCGTGCCATCCAGCCTGTTAACACACCAGACAGGCGTTAGTCTCTCTCTGTTTTCAGTGGAGGTAACATCTTGCTTGAGACTCTCTTCAACTAAATGCTTTTTTTCTGTGTTTCCAAGCAAATTATTGGTCATTTTGAAATTTATTTTGCATATTGACAATATATAATGCAGTGCAGTGTTGATTTAAAGAAAATAATCTTGAATTACACCAAGAGAACTAAAATTTTATGGGTGAAATGGTGCCATGGGGTGACTTCTCTTCCACCCCAATGCCTTCTCTTCTCCCTTCTCCTCCACCCCTATTCTAATTCCCATCATCATCATCATCATCCAGGAGCCTTCTACATACACACCTCAAAGTAAGTGTACTTTTCTACCATTTTTGTTGAATTTAGGCAATTTTCGGTGAGCTGGAACCAATTACCCAAAAACCCATTGAAACAATGGTTTCGGTTAACGAGCAACCTGCCGGAACGGATTGTGCTCGTTAACCGAGGGACCACTGTAAAGTATTGTGTATGATGCAAAAGTTAACAATAGCTAAAAAGACTGTCAATGATGTTACATAATATTGGTGACTGACCGTCCTCTGCTCACTGGTGACGCCCATATATAAAGTGTATTTAGTGAGTACACCGTTGACCTTCACTGGGGCCAGCCAGGTCACAAGTATCGTCGTAGAAGAGCTCACAACTGCTTTGATCCCCGCAGGAGCATCTGGCACTAAAATACAACACAAACAACTTATAGTCAAGTTTTTTTCCAAGTATGAGATTCAAAGGTTTATAAAGAGTAAACTTTCTAGTTCTCAGAATATTTGTAGAGGTTCTTTGATGGAAAATCCTGACAATGAGCCATGAACAACCCTTCAGTACAATAATAATACTTTAATAGTAATAATCATCATAACCTGTACTTTGTGAGTGTGCCAGGAGCTATGACACACTTGGGTAATAATGATAATATTTTCAAGTTAATAGGATGCCATAAACAGGAGGACCTGCTAATTAGTGAGTTTACTGTAAGCCATTCTTCTAATACTTTGTACAGTTTTTTCTACAGTTGTACACACTGACAACTAGTTAAAAAAAACGTGACAAGTGCAGGACATCTTGTTAGAATTAAGAAGTTGGACAGGTAACTGACCTAAGGCAATGGTCTGGTGCCAGGTAACTACTGTACAAGATGTCAACATTCATTCCACTATGAAAGCCAGACAATTGAGAGTGAGTGTCAAGGGAATGTGATTAAACAACATAACCACACCATTAAACTACATAAACTCAGGACAAGACAATAATGAGTTTGCCAACAGACAACTTTGTAAGCAACAACTCACCATCCTGCAGTGTGCGACAAAATATGGGTTGTGAAGGCACACCATCACCAGCACTAGTGTAAGCTAAAACGTTGATGCTGTAGTTTGTGTACTTTTCCAAACTGAAGATATTAGTGCTCTCTGCTGCAGTTTCTGCCTGTGATTCTTCATCTGTCAGCATACGTGTTGATATTATTACACCTATACCGTGATGATATATTAGTTGTATAAAAAGAGAAGTTGAATTTTACCAGTACAGTACTAAATCACTGACTCCTTATCCTTTCTTTCCATTATTTTTCAATATTCTCACAATATTAGTTGTCCTACTAATTCAAACAAAAGACACACCTGAGTATTGTGAAGCAGGAGTGTACAGTACTCTGTAGCCTTTGATGAGACCATTCTGTCCCCTGACAGGAGGAGGCCGCCAGGCTACTGACACACTTTGTGGGGATGTTGCTTCACACCGTATAGTCTCAGGAGGCAGGCTGGGTGCTGCACAGGGAACACATTTATTTGTGAGATACACAAAAATTTAAGAAAATAAGAAATAGACAATTAAATACATCTAATAAAAGGCCCTAAAATACTTTGTGATATTCTTTGATTTTTAGATGCCTAAATAAGTGTTGAGAACAAAAATAGATCATTCAGAAAAATTTACATAGCCGCAACACCTCACAAATCAACTGTAGTGCCTTAGATTGGGTTTACTTAGTTAAACCATAATTGGTGGTATAAAGACTCCCCACCCCAAAGAATATGGAACTTCCACAGATGATGACCACCATTTAGGGTTAAAAAAGCTATGACTACGTACCATAAACATGAAACTAAATCTATGGAACTACAAGAGCTCTACTGTATCTGTTTTGAAGTACAATGCAATGCACTAAACATCAACTTAATTTCAGTATAAAATTACCAGATATTAAATACTGTTACAAAATACCTGTACAGCATATGAAATAATAATGAAAACCAAACTAAAAGGTTATAATTTAAATAGAAAATTAGTAAAGCATTATAAAACAAAAAATTAAGCATTACTCCCATTAACAACAAAATGAGAATGACATTTACCATCCTCCTCCGTGGTGGCAATGACAGGAGCCGATAAAGGTCCCGCCCCTCGGTTGTTGAAGGCCTGGACCACCACCTCATACCTTGTGTACTGCTGGAGGCCAGATAGGGTTGAACTCCCACCATATGCTGACCCAACCTGAACATGATGAAAAAGACAAAGAAATATATCACTTGAAGTGCTCAGTCAAGGAACCATCACTGATGTATTTAATTTTATTTTATTATGAACCATGTCCTCCACTTTTCATTCACACCTACTGCACTACAGCACTTTCTTCCTCCCCTTATCTTAATTCTTTCCACAATCATCATAATTCTCTCCTCAGTTGTCATTTTAGTTTCACATATTTTTATCACTATTATACTTTTTCAGTCTCCAGCTGCTTCATCACAACTTTTCTACCACCTGGATACAAGTTTCCTTTTTTGTTTCTCCAGCCAAGTGAGGAACATCACAACCCCCCAACCCAACCAATTGATTCTTAGTTAGTTAACCTGACACTTTCTGCACTTATTCCTCTTTCATACTGATTCCTTTTCATCCTTTCATGAAGTTTGTGACCATCATTTTTTAAGCACGGCAGTTGAGCGGATGCAGCGCACGCCTCCTGTTCCAAGGGTTGGTGGTTCAATTCCCTGGTGCTCCCAGTTCATCCAGATGTAAATGGGTTTCTATATTACAACTTGGGGAAGTGAATTCAGTTGAGTGCAGTACTGGCCATGCTGCCTCCTTGTGTACTGAAAGTTTACTTTTCAGTGTGCTGTATCCACACTGTCCCTAACAGGTAGTCATGCCTATGGGATCCACTTTCTCTTTTTACAATACAGTAGATGGGGTGCAGACCTCCAAGCAAGAAATGGGGTTAGCTTAGTCCAGGGCACTGACTAAGTTAGTGGTCAATGGTGCAAATAGTGCAGCAGATAATGTTACACTACCACTACATGTCTGCTGGATTCAACCTATCTCCTAGGTTGGGAGTCCATAATATTATCAGCTGAGCTATGGTGCCTCTATAAGGAGATAGAAAATTCTTACAATGCTTCTAAATACAGTATGATTATGGTATTTGTAGTTTTATTTGTTTTCTTCTCACTTGATTCTTTAATCTTTGTCATGTAATTTTATTGCTTATATAGCATTTACTTCCTTTGTAATACTGTTAAATAAAGAAATAACTCATTACAACTGATTCATTAAAAAATCCTGAATTGATAATAATAACTTTGTAATACACCTTGAGTAAAAATCCTACATAATAAATACAACTACATCGTGTACAAAGCTACACTTCTTCATATTTTCTAGACTAATTTGATAGGAAATTATACAAAACTTATACCGTAAGTACCAATTATAAAACATGACAAACACAAGCAGTACCTCAACAGTTTGAAAGTTGTAGTCAGCAGCATGGGCATGAGTCCTATACCCTACATAGTACCCAAGAATGTTACCATTCCACAGGTCTCTGGCTGGTGGTTCCCAGGTCACACGCAGGGATGTTGATGACTCTGGAGTCACTCTTACATCTAGAGGAGGACCTGAAGGTTCTGAAAACATGATTATGGAAAATTAACGCACAGGTGAGGTGAGGTGAGGTAGTAGTGCTGTGGCAACAAAATACCCGACTCATGATGAACAAGGGAAAACTATGGTATTATGCTGGCCAGTTTTTGACAGTTTTGCTTTCCTACAACTGTAAACAGTACTTGCACTTTCATTTTGATTTTCATCCATATAACTTAACTGGGATTCAATCTTTTCAAATTCTGTTTTATGGTACATTACTCTATCCTTTTCACCACTGATAAGCTTGTTAACTTCTTAAGCAGTCGGTTATGACTCCGTTATACACTGTTGAAAAGTACTAGACCATGTACTGGGTCCAGAAAGTGTCTGTACCTGTGCCAGTGTTGGTTAAATCTGGTTTTGAATGAGCTCCCATATTGTTCCAAAATGATTGTCTGAACTTGTGGCTTCTTCGACCTTCAGCTGTGACTCAACAGCATAATGTCATCTGTGGTGTTGAAAAACTTCTATTAAGTCACCCCTTACCACCTTACAGCAAAATCGAAGCAATTACAGGCATTTCAATATCTCTGGTTGCCCTCCTTTGGACATTTTCAATGCACTGAGTCTCTCGCATATCTTGTGAACCAGACAGGGTGACAGTACTCCAAATGGGGAAGATCTTCACTTTTGCTGAGTGTTACAGGGGTCTGACCATCTAGGTATGTGGGCACCTTTCTTATAAGACATACTTACTTAGTCACTTGATTCAGTTCATTGCTAATATACTCGCCCAGGTCCTCTTCACATTTGGTCTCTGTTAATGTTGTTTCCTCATTGCTTTGGGACATATAATATGCTTCTTTACTGTTGGTACGACCTAGGTGCATCTTTTTGCATTTCGTGACGTTGAATCTTAACAGTCATTCCTTTGACCACTCCTGAAGTTAACAGAGATCTTGTTGCATTTCACAGTCCGTTTGGTTCTTAATTTCCCTGAATAACTTAGGATCATCCACAAACTTTGATTGATACGTTTATTGAGATACAAAAAACATTAATACATCTCAAAGGGATGAAGTGACATAAGTCATTCTCACCCCAGTCCAGGAATGTCCCTCTCAGGACTCACAGAAATCCCTAATATTTCATATAATTAGTTATAATACATAGTTATATTCTAGATGCAAAATTTCTATATTTCTTTAATATTTCATCTATTTTCCTATTTTTAAACATCCATTCTATTTGCATGGGGACATTATTTATATGGGCATTTCTATATACATTACAAACAAACTTTTGTATGGAGAAGTGTATTGCTTCTGGCATATCATTTATGAAACAAACTAACAACAAAGCTCCCAGTACATTTGCCCTGCGATACCCCACTTGTCACGGGTGAACGCCTGTATCTGTACAAGCTAAATTCAGATATTTCATTTCAGAAGTGAGCTTATGCTAGTTGTCAATCAATGTGAATGTTTAGGTACACTTAGGGTGCTGGGCTATTTCCTTGAGGATTTATTTATATTTATTTTTAATTATGTTAATTAAGATTAGATTAGCCCCTGCTTATATCACCTTAATATTAACCTTCCTAATGCTAACCTAAACCTATCTAACATAACTCCCCAGGCAGCATTCGGATGTTTTATCATCAGGTGAATAAGCTGGTGGGTTAATCATCATGTGATCCAAATTATTACTCAGTTATTGAGATTTCTAACCCCAAAATTTCTTCTCTCTCACTCATTGCAGTTTAAAAAAAATCTTTTATGTACATGAAAATCCAAAATTAATTAAATAAATTAATCTCTTCAATGGTCATATTTCTTAACTTATCAGAAAAAACAATGATCAGTTTTAAGCTATGACTCTACACTTACTAGTACTGTACAAGTATCAGGTACTGTACTCTACTACTGTACTACCACTACAAAAATAATACAGTATCTGGAGACTTCATTGCTGACTTATGACACAGATCAGTTTATTGACAGATCAAACACACTTCTACAAGCTCCTTTCCTCAAGTTTATTTATGACTTACAATTACTGTTCCAAAAGTTAACCCATAAAGATGAAATACCTAATGCTGGATCTTGGGTTAGCAGACCAGAGGGAATATGAAGCAGTGAAGGGTTTGGGAATGTTTGGTATGGCAGAGGGTGTAGACTATGGCATTGGACTCCCTGGAGGGGTGAGGCATTATTGATAAGATACAAGTGACTTTACTTCTTATTACACTCACCTTCCTCATCAGTAGCAGCCTGTATGACTTCTGAGGGAGTACCAAGACCCAGGGTGTTCTGAGCAGTGACCCTCAGGTGGTAGGCCGTGGCAGGAGTAAGATCGTGGATGATACCTTCTGTCTGGTCTCCAGGGATACTCAACTGTTCCGGCACACCTGGCCATGGCTCTGTCAGCACATTATTTTGAAAAATGAATAGCCATGATATACATGATTCATGTATCATTATGAAACTATGGATGATAACCTGGAGATAAATATACATGGTATGAATTCTGAGACTAATAAATTATGCTGACTGCTCTGTACTAAATACTCTACAAAAACATAAATAAATATCTATCAGCTTTTGTGACCTCTTACATCAGTCTATTTATTCATTGGTGTTTCTGGACATTCATGTACTCACCTGAGGCTAATTTATATTGGATGAGGTAGTTCTGGATGGGAGAGTTGCCATTGTAGGGTGCCATCCATGACAGCTTTACACGGCGACTGTGGGTCTCCACCACACGCAGGTTCTTGGGTTGTTCCGGTTCCTCTGACAGTTACAGAAGTTTCATTAAGTCACTTTAAAGATATCTACAACAGGGGTTGATTATTTATTAAGAATATGTTGCCATGTAGAAAATAAAATGTTTTGACAATACTGTACTGTACTATGGGTTACAGTATCTATTCACTGTCTTTATTTACCTCTCAATCATATTTTGTCGCATTCTTCCACAACACTAGTCAATAGTGGTAGTAGAAACAACCACTTTTTTTCTAATTAACCTTCACCAGCTATGGATCTAGTTTTAGTACAGAAAAAAAAACTGAAGTACAGTACTCTGAGAAGACCTGCAATGTTTGGTAGGGGCACATTGGATAACACCATTCTCACATGTGACCTGGGGTTAAACCCATAATACAGAGGTGAGAGACAAGCACACTACAAGTACACTGCCATACCACCAACTTTCCCCAAGGGTAATATCCATTTGCATATTTTATCTATCAAAATAAGTAATGCACCTTGCAGAATGACCAACATATATTACACTAGTACACAATATTAACTAATCCTAAAACAATTCAAAGACTGATAAAGAACACTGTCCTGACAAAATCTATTCTTATTTTTTTATTTAAAAAAAATAGTTTGATTAATAAAAATGCTGAGTACCTTGCACTACCAACTCTATGTTTCTAGTATCACGACCAAATGCATTAGCAGCGTGGCAGGTGTAGGTAGCTGAGTGTGCCCTCGCAGCTGAAGTCAGGGCTAACTTAGAGACAAGGCCATCCTCAATTGATTCCTCCTGTACCTCAACCCTGAGAAGAAAAAGTATATTGTGTGACAGAATATAGGAGTGAATCTTTTCTTTTGCCATAAACATAGAAAAACACTTGTAAGGAGATATAAGTCATCCATGATCATCAACGGTGACAACACAATGCTTCTTCCCGCACTATCATGTCACTATGAGTGTCATATCATACATACCATATAGGTAAGTCAGTTATATTATGGTTATATGAGAAGCTAACACAACAAAGAAAAAATACTATGTGTGTGAATTCAAGGTTTTTACCTGGTTACAGTATTAACCCAAGATAATTCTGACTGGTTTATTTGGGAAAAAAATTGGTATCTAATCTGCCACTTATCCAACAATGAATGTAAACTCAAAATTTCTTTATGTAAAAATATTGATGGCTACTTACTTCAGTCCATATTTCTTTTAAAATTATTGATCATTATAAAAAACCCACTGAGTTACTGGCCCAGAACTAGAGTTACCTATAAGATCATCTGATTTATATCTGTTATTCACCGAGGACAATGTGAGTGAATGTGAAAGTAAGTCCCATATGCTTGACTGCCCATTAGGGACAGTGTGGATACAGTGCAGCATTTGGTACCCAAGGAGGCAGCATGGTCGGTACTGCACTCACTTACAGCTGGGTGAACTTGGAGCACCTAGAAACTGAACCACCAACCCCTGGAACAGGAGGCAAGTGCTGTATCTACTTGACTACCGCACCCCTCACACCATGTGTAACTTATACTTATTTGACAGTAACTTAATATTATCTATATGGGCTAACTCATTTAAGTTTTGAAAATGATCATAAAATGTTGATGATGATAGTGACCATCATCATCAACCTATTATAGCCATTTTCCATGCTTGTGCAGGTCAGCTGAGATCACCTGATGGGTAAAACTAGACAGGATGTCCCCTTCCCCGCTCACCACTGCAAACCCAGGGGGCCAGCCCAGAAAATTCAGCAAAGACCAGGGGATGGGCACAGCTATTGTGACCCAGCTGCCATCAGGCATGTTGAAGCAAAGTTATATGGCTGGATGCCCTTCCTAATGCCAACCCACAGGGTGGTAACAGCTGGCAGGGTAAGGTCAAAACTCCCTGAGGTAATCTAGAGAAAGAGATTGACATGAGATTATTTAGCTACTGAGGGTTGTCAATACTGGTCAGTACCATTATAGGTACTCAATGACTTACCGAGGATCAGCATGAGGGTCGAGGCGACGACCATCAACAGACCACAGAATGTCAATGGGACGATCACCATGAGCTGGACAACGCAACATCGCCGTCTGACCCAACCTTACTACCACACGACCCATCTTCTCAGGAAAGTGTGCCGGAGCTGCAATATTACTAAGGTTTCTTAAAAGTCAAAAACTATTGTACATTAGCCATTATTACATTATTATGATCACATCTCTACCAACAGCTAATAGTATGTACCAACACCAAAGTTATAGTAATAATCCACCGAAATGAGGCAGAAATTAAAAATATACTGTATATTGCAATAGTACACTATACAACAGACATACAACAGTCAAAACAAAGTACAGTACAATGTATTGCACTGTAACGTCACATGTAAAGGTACATGTGCAATGGCCATATGATAAACAATGGCCACACTGAGAGCAACTCAAACGTAACAGCTTCTACCGGTAATTTAGACTAAGAATGAAGGATGCTGAAACTTGCAGGTGACTCCATTAAACTCAGTTGAAATCCTTGAATTTCATCACAGTCAACCCTCGCTTTACGCGGTCCCACTTTACGCGTTTCCACGTTTACGCGGTACCCTGCCGAACACGGAATGCTCACTTTCTGCGGTGTGAGTACCCTTTTACGTGGAGAGCGGCGCGAGCAGGGTGCGCACAAGGTCGCCCAGTCGTCAAAACATTACCGAGTTCTTCACCCGCCACTCACCACAGCCGGCCTATGTCAGTGATAGTGATAATGATAATGAGGATATGGACTTATATGGACTTTGAGGGGTTTGACAAAGAGGCCCTGCAAGCCTCTGTGGTGGATAGTGATACAAGTGATACAGGTGAGGGCCAATAATCTGTCCTCTGCCTCGGAACCAACCTCCCATCCCTGTGTGCCCAGCCATCTTTTCTACTAATGTAAGTGTTAAAAAACCTAATATTATTGATATTTCACTTAATTATTAATTGTGTGTGCATACGATCATAAAATTAAGAAGTTATTTTTACTACAACGTAGGTATTGTGTCTGAAAAAGTGGAGTTTGGGGGTCGGCCCGGTCTCTATTTCAATTAATCCCATATGTTATGTTGTTCACTTTATGCGGGCCGCCGTGGGTTCAATTGACCGCGTAAAGTGAGGGTTCACTGTATACTGTACTGATATAATACTGTATTAAGCTGTAGGTTCATATATTAAATCAATACAAAAGAAAGCAAGCACTCACCATTGACAGTAAGGTAGACAACCTTACTGAGTCCTGCTCCAATTCCATTCCGAGCCTGACAAAGGTATTTGCCTTCCATTGCCTTCTGAACATTCCTAAACACCACTGAGCCATTATTAAATACTTCCACATGAGCTCCATACACTAATTCTTGGTAGTCTCCTTGTCCGCTGCTGCCACCACTGCCACCCACACTGCTGCCACTGCCGCTGCTGTCACTGTCATCTGTGGGTGAACCTCACCAGTTAGAGTAGCACCATCAGTCTTATTACCTGTACTATGCTAAACTTTTCTCACAATAGTTTAAGTAGAACTTGATGTTATAAATTAAAACTATCATTCCATAACACGGGTTTGTATGCCAAGTTTTTATTACTTATGTCCAGCAGATTAATTGTATCTTAGTTCCTTGATTTTAGTCTGAGCCAATTGACTTAAGGTGCATCTTGTAACAGTTTTAACATAACAGGATATTATGATAAATAATATATATATATATATATATATATATATATATATATATATATATATATATATATATATATATATATATATATATATATATATATATATATATATATATATATATATATATATATATAATATATATATATATATATACATATATATATACATATATATATATACACATAAACCATTTAAGTTAAAGAGGTTACTAATGGCAGCTAAAAGACCAAAAAAATTACATTGAAGACATGATCAGTACAGTATAACAAATCTCACCTGTGATGGCTTTCTTCCAGGTGACGGTGGGTGTGGGATAGCCATCTGCCTGGCAGTTGAGCGTAACAGTGCTACCCTGCGCCGCCCCGCTGTCCTGTGGTTCTGTCACCCAGTGTGGTGGAACTGTGGGAGACCGACATAGTGTATTATTGACACAACTGTCAGGACACCAAACTACCGTACTGCACCAGTCTAACTGTGGGAGAACCAATAATTATTGGTGTAACCATTGGAGTACTGTAATGTATCAATACACCACAGTCCAGTACATACCACTGGTCTATCTGTAAGAGATCAACTATATACTGTACAGTAATTGGGATCTAGAGGAGTACTGGACAAACTAAAGAAGAACAGTTTCTATACAGTATATTACTTCAAATAAAATAGTGAAACCCTCCCCCATTATCTCCCTGAATACGTACTGTGAAGACACCTCTCGATGGATACTTCTGTGATGATTGGACAAGGAAAATATATTACTTATACTGGATCCACATATTAAAGACAAGAACTAAAAGGTTATACTAAAGGCTGCAGCCAGTAATGGAACTGCTAGATTTAATTTCATCAGATCCCTAATTAAACTGTACACCTCTACATACAGTACTGTACTACTCTTTACCATCTGGCCCCATTACATTCTCAGCAACTGCCTCAATTAGTCTATTCACCATATTATTTGGGGTGTGGCCAGGTATATTATGTACAGTATATATGTCTACTTATACTGTACAATGGCTGCCTCTGCTTGGGTGGGGGGTTGTAGATTTGGAAGTCAACTCACTGTTCCCACTTGTCCATTCGTTGAGAATCCCCACAGTTGCACTTAACATTTCCACTCTTTTACATATAACATACAGTATATTTACAGAACACAGTCCTTCCCTATTGAAATAACTTCTACAGTTTTAACTTTATGACTCACTTTCATCTTAGTCTGACAATTATTTCCCTCATTTTGTACACTCTGGCCTTTATAGATCTTGGTGGGAGGGGCCATGAAGAAGGGCACTGCTCCTATATACTGTACTCACAAATCCTCCACACAATAAAGAACTAAATTCTATCGCAGGAATCATTTGTTAAATACTGTATCAGTATATCTCAACCTGAAAAAATCTTGGGGTATAAAAAAACTTACCTGTTATTTCGAATACCTCAATACAGTATTTACGATTATAACTATGCTGATACTGTACTAACCATTAACTGTGAGCTTGGCAGTGTAGTGACGAGTGGCAGCAGCATTTGAGGCAAGACAAGTGTATTCACCATTATGCCTCGAGGAAATGCGGTCAATAACCAGCTGTGTTTGGTAGTCGTCCAGGAGGCGGGTAGTGATGCCATCATATATAGGTACAGGACCTCCATCCTTCTCCCACCTGCCGAGGATAAAGTCACGTTCACTAAACACAAATCATTGCCAACTCTCATCAGCTCTACAATATTACTACCACTTACTTTCTTCCTAATATCATGTATCCTTTTACTTTTCCTCAATATTGCCTCAATAATATTCTCCAAGTTCAATCCCTTCTTGGTGGCCAGTAAGATATAACTTTAATATACAACACCGAAGGGAAAACTTTTCTGGTGTGGATAGTGAAGACTTGTCTGCACCCTGAGTCTCCTTTCTAACATGTATTATATCTTTAACATACTGTACATTCAAACTATATGTCACTTAATGGAAAGTATTGAAGGCAATATTTATATGTAAGACATTTTAAGGTGGATATACTTAGTACTTAAAGGAGCAACACTAGCTGGACACACACACGTATTACCCATCCATATGAAATGGTAAGAAATTCTGCTGAAAACTTGACGACAAGTCACCTTTATAAACTTTTAATGACAAACCAAAAACTTAAGATTATAGGCGAAACTTAAGCTGACTGGTAAATTTTGATTACGCATACACACACAAACATACACATACTGTACATACACTGATCACTATATGTCCACTCATCCAAGAGGATGATAATTATACATACGGGCACCTGTAGGTCTACATGTGTGTATGTAATATTTGATACATGGTGGGACGGACATATGAGCGGACAGGTGTAGCAGCATCTCTCACCTGAAGTTGACGGGCAGGTCTCCCTCCAGGATCTGGCAGGTGAGGGAGGCCCGGTTCCCTTCACTCAAGATGTTGTTAGCGAAGGAAAACGGCATAATCTTGGGTGGCACTGTGGGGGAGCAGCTATTAAAATTATCTGAATAATCTTCTATGCAATTTTCATATCACCTGAAGGTTAGACACCCCAGGTTATTTCACCTGAGAGTTGAACAACGTTATGCCCACCAGCCCCGGCATGAAGGTACTTGTAGCCACGACACCACCAACTTGACGATGATGTATTAAAAAGGAAGTTAGCAGGACCAGGGACAATCACGGGCACGGACAGTCAAGAGATAAGAATTTCTGTTCCCAATTTGTTTCCTGTACGTGGACTATTGTAACTACCATGACAAACAATAATAACACCACCACTCCCACTACTACTATGGTAATAATAATAATAATAATAATAATAATAATAATAATAATAATAATAATAATAATAACGGTTATATTAATATCGGTAATAATAGCTAAAACAAGCCACGAAATATAACAACTTCACAATTTCTCTTGCTCACCGTTATACAGCCCCAGAGTTTAAACCCACCTCAGAAGTTTAAATATCACAAGATAAACATTTTGTTACATTTCCAAACTCGAGTGAGCGAGGTATAATCTGCGCCAGCGAGGAATCTGAGCGCTGTAGAAAAATTACTGTCGGCCTGCTAGCTCAAGCGTTAATCTTGGAACTCTAGCTGGCGGGATGGTCTGGAAAAATACCCTGGTGCCGGGCCAGGAGAAAGACATGAATTACACCTATATTTGAATAGTTTACAATCCTACGGCCATCTTACTATATTCCCACACAGTCAAATTTACACCTAACTATATGAATAATTCTAAGTACTCATAAAATGTGTCGTAAAAGTGATTAAGTTGTGAATATTGAGGTGCATCACGAAAATAGGCGCCCGTGTTCCAAAAATATCCTGGACGCGGCAGTCAATCAGAAACTGTGAGTGTCAGTATAACAAATATATATACTGATGATATTATAACAGTTAAAGAAATAAGTAAATTAGATTTTATCGACAAGTCAAAGCATTTCTTCATCTAGAATAACAGACGTAATAATTCTCCGGTTATTCTAGTCACACACACCTGTACACGTTTCCGCTGAGATCAACCAACAGAGGAAGAACATGGGTTGGTAATCTCGACTACACATCCCGGCATTTATCCAGATCTCGGGGCCAACAGGAACGGATTCTCCCAGGATTTACAGAGCAAAGTCAGATTACTCGCTCGTGCAAAGATAAACAACACAAAGATACATCCAACGGGAACTTACTGTAAATGGCGAATAACGGGAATGGACTACTAATGGTGGCATATTACTACAAAAACAAGATTAAGCTAATGATCTACAGTAATTGAAAGAGATAGAACCAGCATGACAACGGGAGACAAATGAAGGGAAATGTCATTGTATCTCCCCCATGAAAAGAAGACGACCAAACAACGGTAAGAACCTAACAGAAACTCTAACAACAGGAAGTAACAGACCTGTGACGATAAAAGGAACAAGCAACAACAGGAAGTAACAGACCTGTGACGGTAACGGTGACGTCTCGAGAAGCTATATGGCCGTGTCTATTAGAAGCTCGACAGGTGTAGCGTCCTCCATCAGTGTCTCTCTGTGTCTGAGTAATGACCAGCGTACCGTTGTCGAACACCCGTTGTCGGATATCTGTTGGCAGCACCCGTCCGTCTGTTAGCGGGAGAGAAAGAATGTTAGTACAAATAATAATAGTAATAAAAAAAAATAATAAATCAATCTTTTGTTCCGTAACTTAATGGTGGTAGGAAAGATGTGGTAGGAATTTCAGAGTGTTGGGGTAGTGGTGGTGTGGTGGTAGTGTGGTGGGGGGTAGTGGTGTAGGAATGGTCATATGTGCCATAAAGTTAAGGTATTTTGTGGTCCCTTGTAGAAGATGAAGTTATGATGGGGTTTTACGGTTAATGTGTACACGAGAGAGAGAATGAATGGCCATATGAGGTAAAACAACAAATTCTAAACATTAAAATATATAAACAAACTCCACAAGACTTAGAAGAAAAAAAAATAACAAATTAAAAATCACAATGCTCAACTCAGCGAACTCCAGTCCCTAACCTCATCCTCAGCGGTTGAGAAGATGGCAAGACTACCCCACTTCCCCTGCCCCCCATCATCATCATCATCATTAAGGGGTAAGACTCGTTCCCGTTACCCCCAGAAAATCCAAAATAATTGACTGCATTTCCCGCTCAATTTGCGCTTCCAATTAGCAAACTCAGCAGCTCTTCAGTGTTTCCATCACGGTGGTTCATATTTTTCACCCAGGCGGACTTGACTACGACTACCACTACTACAACCACTATTACTACCACTACGACAACCACTATTACCACCACCACCACTACCAAAAATAGTACTACCACCACCATTATCACCACCACTACTACCACCACCACTACCACAAATAGTACTACCACCACCACTACTACCACCACTACTACCCCTATTCCACTCCCTCGATGTTCTAGAGATTTCTACGTTATTTTTTTCTTTGGGGCAGAAGATAATGCCACTTGAATATCTGTACTCTGGGACACATGGACTCTCAAAATCTGTACTCTGGGACAAATGGACTCAAAATCTGGACTCTGGATCAAATGGACTCTCAAAATCTGGACTCTGGAACAAATGGACTCAAAATCTGGACTCTGGATCAAATGGACTCAAAATCTGGACTCTGGGACAAATGGACTCAAAATCTGGACTCTGGAACAAATGGACTCTCAAAATCTGGACAATGTGAATAAATGGTCGGTCATATATTCATTTGATTATTCATATACTTTTAATTCATACAAGTGTAATGTTAAGCCATATTAGAATGTAACGATACTTAACCTGGATACCTAACCAAACCTGGATACATAACCTAACCTGGATACATAACCTAACCTTAACCAGATACGTTTGTTAAATATCCAAAAATATGATCAGACATTATTTTCTTCCCTACCTTAATTCCTGCATTTACAAGTACATAGTAAATATTCCCCACAACATGGCAAAACTTCAGTACAAAATATTAATAACAAATCTTACTTATAAATAATTTTCAATATTTAAAATACTATACTATATTAAAGAAAATTCCCCCACTTAATACTAGTTCAGGGGAAATGTTTCATCTCACGTGAGCGTACATAGTAAATTTCCCCACACACAAAATGGTACCAAGACAATAAATATTCCCTGCCAGTCGCTGCTGAGTGTTGCGGCCTTCAAGTGTACCCTGGGAATGTGACGCCGGTGTGTGTGTATGTGTATGTGTGTGTGTGTGTGTGTGTGTGTGTGAGAGAGAGATGAGACGTGTGTGTTTGAGAACTTGAATGTAATACTGTCATAAATTTCTCGTGTGTCAGGATGCATGATATACAAGAGGCATGATATACAAGAGGCAGGATATACAAGAGACATGATATACAAGAGACATGATATACAAGAGGCAGGATATGTAGCACACAATGTTTTATTTTATTTTGTTGACGTACGATGCGACGTTGTACACTACTGTCTGCTACACTATACGACACAGAGGTATACAATGTGACTACGATACAACGCATGAAGGTACAATACAACACACTAAGGTACAATACAACACACTGAGGTACAATACAACACACTGAGGTACAATACAACACACTGAGGTACAATACAACACACTGAGGTACGGTACAACACACTGAGGTACAATACAACACACTGAGGTACAATACAACACACTGAGGTACAATACAACACACTGAGGTACAATACAACACACTGAGGTACAATACAACACACTGAGGTACGGTACAACACACTAAGGTACAATACAACACACTGAGGTACGGTACAACACACTGAGGTACGGTACAACACACTGAGGTACGGTACAACACACTGAGGTACGGTACAGTTATCCACAAAGATCTGTCGCCTCTCCTCTTGAACCACGAACCTCAAGATTCAAACTCGTGAATCCGAAGCATTTATGGATAGAATAATGCATGTGTCTGCACCAGCTTCCGGGTTCCTGCTCTGAATCTTTGCAGGTCGTGGTTCAAGATGAGGAGGCGACTAGTAGGTGACTGTACAACACAACTAACACCACATTAAGGTACGATACTAAACAGTTGCAGCTTACGATGCCCTACTACAGCCTCTAGGCTACTGTCCACACCCCAGAGTATCATGCTAAATGCAACTCTAGTGCTCTTCCCTCCATCCCAGTCCCCCCCCCCTCCGTCGGTGCCTGCTGCTGGGTAAATATTAATGAGTGTTGCTCCCACGAAAAACACACTGAACGGGATTTCTCACTCGACATTGTGACCCCGTTGGCGACTCTGTAAACACTGCCTTCATCGTACAGCAGGCCGGGCAAGGGGAGGAGGGGGAGGGGGTCGGGGAAATTTAAATTAAGATAATGTGTTTGTCTATTTTGTTGTGGGAGTACGTTGTCTGTTGTGGAGTGATGAGTGGTGTAGTCTTAATATAATTGTAGGAGTCGATTTTATTATTATTATTATTATGTAGTATAGTAGTACACATACACACGCACACTCCACCAACAACTGTAGTAGTGTAGGCAAGCGGCGGCCACCCTCTGAAGATAGTGTCAACAGAGGTGTGTGTGTGTGTGTGTGTGTGTGTGTGTGTGTGTGTGTGTAACCAAATTAACTTAGGTCACGTCAACAGTGAACCTTTAAGGTGACCCCTAAACAGTGTATAAAAATTCACCTGGCTTGGGGAGGTGAATATCCAACCAACCAACCCAGGTGAGATATTGTACCTGGGGTCACCTTAAAGGTTCACACCTGACGTCACACTAGTTAATTTGGTTAAACACACACAAACAAATAATGTCTTCCTTATATACCAGTAATCTCTCTCTCTCTCTCTCTCTCTCTCTCTCTCTCTCTCTCTCTCTCTCTCTCTCTCTCTCTCTCCATAATCATGAACTAACAACTTAAAAAAACTCAATTAAATCCCACAAAAACAAAACCCAACAATGGATCTCCCTAAACCACCGACACAAACCTGCCGCTCAAAATGGCGTCGAAACTACCCAGAAACTGTACTTAATATATCAGCTTAATCCTTAATTTAGTAGAGAGAGAGAGAGAGAGACCTTACGATTGTTTCAGAATCTTGTTAACTCTGTGGCAGTAATAAGCAATTAGTTGGTCTCTGCTGTTACTGGCACCCACGTAATTACTCGCTGTATCCTCACATGGCACTCACCGGTGGGGGGGGGGGTTCAAGTGGCACTCAAGATTCGTATTCTCAAATAAGCCTCAAGGGTGGTATTTTCAAGTATCATCTGAGAATACCACCCTGAGTACCAGCTGAGAGTACCACTTCAGATTACCACCCTTGAGTGCGACCCTTGAGTATACCACCCTTGAGTACCAGCCTTGAGTACCACCCTTGAGACTGAAAATGGTGATGATGGTGGTGATGATGGTGATGGTAGTGATGATGGTGAAATGGTGGTGACACACTAACTACATGCTGGTAATGGTGATGTACTATGGTGATATCACACACAACACACGAATTATGATTGGCTGCCGCAGAAGTGATAGTGATGATGGTGATAATGGTGTTAGGTAATGGTGATGATAATGGTGATATTTAGATTCAACGCTCAATGCCACGATTCAACGCCAAGATCACAGATGTAAACAAAATATAAGAAAAAATGAAGAGAGAGAGAGAGAGAGAGAGAGAGGAGAGAGAGAATATTAGTATGATGAGGACAAAATGAGACATAAAAAGTAAGGAATGAGACACACACGAGCACTGAGACATAAATGTTCAGACACAAGTTAGTAAAATGAGACATTAATTTTCAGGAAGATGCTGGAGGAGGAGGAGGAAGAGGAGAGAGAAGGAGGAGGAGGAAGAAGAAGAAGGAGGTCGGGAGATGAGAAAACGGGAGGAGGAAAAAGAGGAAGAAAAATATAAACAATAAATATATCTGTCAACAATATTAACACACACACACACACACACACACACACACACACACACACACACACACACACACACACACACACACACACACACACACACACACACACACACACACACACACACACACACACACCTTTGACATTTTTATCAACAGGTGAAGGCTAGCGTGTATATCTGAGGCTGCTAACTTAATTAATACAGGTCTGTACACTCGACCTGGCCCCGTGTACATGTGTGTGTGTCATAGCCAGTGAATAACGTACGTACGTATGTATGTATGTATGTATGCATGTATGTTACGTCACTAATTACAGGTGTTATGATGACGCTGGTTACGGTCATTAATAACAGCACAAAAGTTAAGAGGCTCAATTATCAGTCTTCTTCCTGACAAGTCTTGTTGCTGTAATGACTGTGCTGTAATGGTGTTGTCTTGTTGCTGTAATGACTGTGCTGTAATGGTGTTGTCTTGTTGCTGTAATGACTGTGCTGTAATAGTGTTGTCTTGTTGCTGTAATGACTGTGCTGTAATGGTGTTGTCTTGTTGCTGTAATGACTGTGCTGTAATGGTGTTGTCTTGCTGCTGTAATGACTGTGCTGTAATGGTGTTGTCTTGTTGCTGTAATGACTGTGCTGTAATGGTGTTGTCTTGTTGCTGTAATGGTGTTGTCTTGTTGCTGTAATGACTGTGCTGTAATGGTGTTGTCTTAGTGCTGTAATGACTGTGCTGTAATGACTGCTGTAAATGTTAAAACTCTCTCTCTCTCTCTCTCTCTCTCTCTCTCTCTCTCTCTCTCTCTCTCTCCCAGTTAAAAAACTCACAAAAATAATTAATATTACCTACATACAATTTAATAACCACAACAACAACAACAACAACAAGAACCACCACTACTACATAACCCGAATATAGTAATGCTTTCCATGCATTTCTCGTCCATCGCGTGTATAGAACCCGTAATTACACTAAATTGTATATACTTATCGTTAAGGAATCGTTATCTTATCTCCGTGACGTGTGTGTGTGTGTGTGTGTGTGTGTGCGCTGCTATTAACACTAAGGTCCAGGTGCTACTGTACACATTACCCAATAAGAGCTGGGTATAGTGGCGTGTAAAGAGGTTATGTAAACAAGAAAACAAGTAATGTAAACAAATCAATGGGAAACAGGTAACGTAAACAAAAGAAAACATGTAAACAAGATCTGAGTAAAATAAACAAGAAAACAAGTAAACAAAAGATCACAGGCTAAAATGAAAAACAAGAAAACAAGTAATGTAAACAAATCAATGGGAAACAGGTAACGTAAACAAGTCAACAAGGCACACGTAGACACACGCACACACACACGGACATGCGACAACACACACACGTATCTTTTTAGTAGACATGACAGGTGTAGATGACATTAATCAACAGATAATTACACACCTGTCTCCTTGTTCTCATTGTCAGGTGTGTGTTTATACCTGTCTCATCCTATGGTCATTATAAGTCTGGTATTTCCCCTCATACTCCTCCAAAGTCCGGTATTTCCTTCCAAAGTCCGTTATTTTCCCTCGCTCCCCTCTTAAAGTCCACTAGGTACTTCCCTCCCCTCCCAGTAGCTAGGTACTATCCCTCCCCTCCCCTCCCAGTGGCTAGGTACTATCCCTCCCCTCACAGTGGCTAGGTACTATCCCTCCCCTCCCAGTGTGAGTGCTTCCCTCCCCTCCCAGTAGCTAGGTACTATCCCTCCCCTCCCCTCCCAGTGGCTAGGTACTATCCCTCCCCTCACAGTGGCTAGGTACTATCCCTCCCCTCCCAGTGGCTAGGTACTATCCCTCCCCTCCCAGTGGCTAGGTACTTACTTCCCCCCCGGTTGGTCCAGCGATTCCCCTCATTCCCTAACAATCCAATATTACTCCCCATAAGCTCTGATTTCCCCTCGTTGAGTACCTCTCCCCTCACTTAGAAGTTCGGTTATCAAGGCAACACACTCCGAATTTCCCCTCACCCGTCATTAAATTTTTCCCCCCACCCATCATTAGTTTTCTTCCCCTCACCCGTTATTAGATTCTTCCCCTCACCTGTTATTACTTTCCCCTCACCCGTCATTAGATTCTTCCCCTCACCCGTCATCAGATTCTTTCCCTCACCCGTTATTAGATTTTCTTCCCCTCACCAGTCATCAGATTCGTCCCCCTCACCTGTCATTAGATTCTTCCCCTCACCCGTCAACAGATTCTTCCTCACCCGTTATTAGATTCTTCCCCTCACCGTCATTAGATTCTTCCCCTCACCCGTCATCAGATTCTTTCCCTCACCGTTATTAGATTTTCTTCCCCTCACCCGTCATCAGATTCTTTCCCTCACCGTTATTAGATTCTTCCTTACCGTCATCAGATTCTTCCCCTCACCCGTCATCAGATTCTTCCCCTCACCCGTCATTAGATTCTTCCCCTCACCCGTCATCAGATTCTTTCGCTCACCCGTTATTAGATTCTTCCCCTCACCCGTCATTAGATTCTTCCCCTCACCCGTCATCAGATTCTTTCCCTCACCCGTTATTAGATTTTCTTCCCCTCACCCGTCATCAGATTCTTTCCCTCACCCGTTATTAATTTCCCCTCAGCTCGACTCAGAGGGAGTTATCCGTAATTAGCAGTCGTCAGCAGTTGTCAGCATCTGTCAGCATTTGCCAGTAGTTGTCAGCATCAGTCAGTCATCTAGTCATCAGTATCTGTCAGTATAGCCATCAGCAAGTCAGTATCGTCAGCATCTGTCAGCAGTAAGCCCTGAGTCAATAACATATCATATATTAATGCCTACCATACCTCCCTTCCCATCCCTCCCATTACCCCTTCCACGCCCACCACCTCTCCCATCATCACCCCTCCCATCCCCCCTTCCATATCCACCTCTACCATTGCCACTTTCACGTCTTCCCATCCTCTCCCACTTCCCATTCCGTGTCCACCACCCCTCCCACATTCAACTTCCCTCCCATCAGACCGGACTTGGTGAATGAGAGTTGTACCGGACTTGGTGAATGAGCGCTGTACCGGACTTGGTGAATGAGAGCTGTACCGGACTTGGTGAATGAGCGCTGTACCGGACTTGGTGAATGAGCGCTGTACCGGACTTGGTGAATGAGAGCTGTACCGGACTTGGTGAATGAGCGCTGTACCGGACTTGGTGAATGAGAGAGCTGTACCGGACTTGGTGAATGAGAGCTGTACCGGACGTGGTGAATGAGAGCTGTACCGGACGTGGTGAGTATGCTGGACTTGGTGACAGCTTATGTGTGATAGAAATTGAAAGGAAAGGTCTTCAATATGAGAGTAGGGTTGTATGTTCTGGGTGAGGTGAGGGGAGTGAGAGGTGAGGGGAGGGGAGAGGTGAGGGGAAAGTGAGTAAGGGGGTGAGAATGGGGTGGGTTACGTTTAGCTATGAAGGAAGATGGGAGGGAACCTTTCAATATAAGAGTAGGGTTGTATGTTCTGGGTGAGGAGAGGTGAGGGGAAGGAGGGGGAAGGAGGGGGAAGGTGGGGTAAGGAGGGGAGGGGTGGGAAGAGAAGAGGATGGCAGTTTAGAAGAGCATGCGGGCGTGTGTGTGTGTGTGTGTTGGTATCCATGTACGTATTCCTAAGTCACACCATACATACCTACACGTCAAAACGAGCCTCAGCATCATACCTACATAATCATGAATATTAATCAATCACACACACACACACACACACATACACATTCATTACATATTTAAAGCAATTCTCTCCAGTACAAACGCCTATGTAAATACAGTCAAGCGTTCGGTCTTATAATCCGGATTCGTCATGGCGTTCGTTCTCGCAATGCGGATTTATGATGCACATTAATACACCTGAACGGCACCCATTCCACGCGTTCCTGGTGAGACAGATGCCGAGATGGTATGTACAGTGCGAGAAGGAGTAGAATGAGGAGGAGGAAGTTAGGAAGAGAGAAAGAGAAGGAACACACACACACACACACACACACACACACACACACACACACACACGAGTATATTCTTCACCTAGCAACAAATAACCACAGGCGAACAAACTAAAATGAAACGAGCGAAACTTTCTGCCTCAAACTAGCTCTTAATTAGTTAGAGTTTTCACAAGATTTGTTCCATTTTCTTTTCGATCTGGCCTTCATGTTTTCTAAATTTTTCTCTATACTTTTAATGTTGTTCATCCACTCTCTCTCTTCTTCATTCCTCCTCATTTCTTCTATTCGCCAACTTTCTTTATTACTTTCTATTTCATTCCTTATTTTCTCTGTTGTTACCTAATGAAGAGGATGGTAAGCGAACGAGGGCTAAAAGACGGCAAAGCTACGATATCCACAGCAAAAAGCTTCGATAATTATAATAGCTGACCTCTCTCTCTCTCTCTCTCATGGTCACACCCTTCCTCATGTCACTCTCCTTCTCTCTCTCATCCCTCTCATTCATCCAATCACACACTCATCCCTCTCATCCTCCAATCACACACTACTTCTCCCTCTCACTCTACTCTTCCGGATGCAACAACAAACACACCTCAGTTGGTTCCTATATTCTAACTTCCTCTCCAAAATTCCCAACAAACTCTTAAAAAAAAAAACACTAAAATATTTCAGTCTCACTTCATTTCTCCTTAAAACTTACCCTGTAAATAATAAAAATATATATCCCGTAAACTTTGTTCGAGTTAAATCCACAATTTAAAAATAAACAAATAAAATAAAAATAAAATCTCCCGCGTTTGGGTTACTCGAACTCGTTCCCTGATTGGTTCTTCCCTCTCGACCAATCAAGGCTCAGATATCTCCCTGACACAAAAACAGTCTCTCGATTCAATTATTTCGTTTCTTTGCATTATAAAACGTCCTTAATTCGTTATACGCCTCATCTCTACATTAAATATGCCTAAACTCTCAAGGATATTGACTTACGAGGTTATCTTTATCAATATCCAATGGCTGTCAAAACTACAAGTCGAGATGAAAAAAAAAAAAAATTCTCATCACTAAATCAAGTTCCTCTCTGTCAAATTAATCGTAGGAAAGGTGTGATCCATATTATATACCTGGAGACACTGAAATTGAATTAGAAATTATAAAAATATGTTAACTTGTCGGAGGGGGAGGGTGGGTGAGGGGATGGAGTAAATATGCTAGTAGTTGTGGTAATAATAATAACGTGCTGGACTTCCTACCCCCCCCCCTCCCCTCATTTTTCCCCCTTTCAGGTCAGGAATATTTTACAGCCTTGAGAGACACAACAGAGGGGGAGAAGAGGAGAGGGTAGACGTAGTAGTGTGTGGTGGGGAGGGGATAGGGAGGGGACGGGAGGGGACTAAACATTTTAATGACCCGAGTTCCATCCACTACCACTATCATCACTACTGCTGCTGCTGCCGCCACCATCAACTAGGTATTGTTAGGTTAGGTTTAGATAGGTTAAATAATGTTAATTTTAGTTAGGTGTTGTTAGGGTCAGGTCAGGTAGGTTAATTACGGTTAATTTTAGTTAGGTGTTGTTAGGGTCAGGTCAGGTAGGTTAATTACGGTTAATTTTAGTTAGGGTTAGATACCAATTTACACACGGACTCTATCCTAAAATGACTAACTACATAAATTACCGTATTCACTCCCAAACACCATCTTCATACAGACTAAAACAGTATCTTTCTTAATCTTCAAAGTTATCGTTACGTATTATAAACACCGAAACACAACAACAGTAATAATAACAATTAAACGTTCTTGTTAGTGTCCTCCTCAACAAGTAGTAACGAGTGTTTGATAAATGGACTGACTACTGATTCCAGGCTAATTGTCTATCCGTGAGAAACATTTTTTTAATCGTAAGAAACTAAGAACTTCAGTTGGAAATAATTGTAAGAATGGGATTAATTTTAATAAAAGAAAAAGTAATAAAAGAGAAGCAATAATCCCAGTTGAAAATTGTAAAAAATAAATAAAAATATCTCAATTCTATCTTGAAATCCTCAAATCCCCTGTTGAGAAAAGTATACGATAAAGTGTAAAGTACTTAGTCTAGGTCTGCTCAAGGAGGTGTAAACAGATACCAGGTGAACTACGATGTTATTGAGAAATCCGACTGTGAGAAAGATTTAGGAGTAATGATAAGTAGGGATCTTAAACCAAGTTAACAATGTGTAACTGTTCGAAACAAGGCTAATAAAGTACTTGGGTTTATACAAAGGAGTGTTAGTTACAAGACTAGCGAGGTCATCCTAAAACTATATCTTGGGCTTGTGAGACCTCACTTGGATTACGCAGTTCAGTTCTGGTCACCGTATTACAGAATGGATATAGAATCACTAGAAAGAATTCAGAGGACAATGACAAGACTAATCCCGGGCATTAGGAACCTTGAGTACAGACAGGTTAAAGCATCTTAATTTGCACTCCCTCGAGAGACGTAGAGTGAGGGGCGATATGATTGAGGTGTATAAATGGAAGTCAGGGCTAAACAAAGGTGATACAACAAGTTATCAAACATATCATTAACTCTAATACGCTGGATAGCTTCAAACATAGGTTGGACGGATATATGAGCGATGGGGGTTGGGTGTAAATGGGGCTGCCCAGTATGGGCCAATAGGCCCGCTGCTGTTTCCTCCATTCTTATACTCTTTGCAAAAACTGGGAAATCTCAGAATTTTTTGGCATCTGTCCCGGGAAATAATGTAACGGTTCACCCCCTGGGGTCCCGGGATCCAGGTTGAGAAGCCCAAGTGTGTAGCCCACTCCCTGTGCTAATACTGTTCCCACTCCCTGTGCTAATACTGTTCCCACTCCCTGTGCTAATACTGTTCCCACTCCCTGTGCTAATACTGTTCCCACTCCCTGTGCTAATACTGTTCCCACTCCTTGTGCTAATACTGTTCTCACTCCCTGTGCTAATACTGTTCCCACTCCCTGTGCTAATACTGTTCCCACTCCCTGTGCTAATACTGTTCCCACTCCCTGTGCTAATACTGTTCCCACTCCCTGTGCTAATACTGTTCCCACTCCTGTGCTAATACTGTGTGCTAATACTGTTCCCACTCCCTGTGCTAATACTGTTCCCCTTGTGCTAATACTGTTCCCTCCCTGTGCTAATACTGTTTCCATGTAATACTGTTCCCACTGTTCCTCCTGTGCTAAATACTGTTCCCACTCCCTGTGCTAATACTGTTCCCATTCCTTGTGCTAATACTGTTCCCCTGTGCTAATACTGTTCCCTGTGCTAATACTGTTCCCACTCCGTGCTAATACTGTTCCCACTGTGTTCCCACTCCCTGTGCTAATACTGTTCCCACTCCTGTGCTAATACTGTTCCCACTGTGTGCTAATACTGTTCCCAACTGTGCTAATACTGTTCCTCCTGTGCTAATACTGTTCCTGTGCTAATACTGTTCCCTCCCTGTGCTAATACTGTTCCCACTGTTCCCACAATACTGTTCCCACTCCCTGTGCTAATACTGTTCCCACTCCCTGTGCTAATACTGTTCCCACACAACGCTGCATCCCTCCAAACTCTGTGTTCACCCTGTGACCTGAGCTGAGGTCGGCGAGTAAAGATAATTTAGCGTCAAAATGGCACATCCTTGTTCAGTGGTAGAAATTTATTGTGTCTGGGGTGTGGATAATGGGGAGGGGGTGATGGGGAGGAGAAGGAGGGTGAATAATTGGGATGACGGGGAGGAGAGTGATAAGAACCTGTGATGAGGAAGGGGGAAGGGGTGGGGAAGAGGGAGGGAGAGAGGAAACAAGAGGTGAGGAGGGGAAGGCAAGAGAGAGATAGGTGGGGAGAGGAAGGGGTAGAGGAGACCTAGGGAGAGGGAAGGTGAGAGAGACCTGGGGAGAGACAGGGAGAGCGTCAGTGAGTGGTGGGAGAGGGGAGTGAGAGTGGCGGGGAAAGAGAAAGAGAGTGGGGGGGAGAAGGAGTTGCACGTAGTAACAGGGGAGTATGGAAGTGAGAGAGCAGTAGAGGAGAGTGAGAGCGGTGAGGGGGGCAGAGGAGGAGAGTTGCACGTAGTAACAGTGGTGTGTGTGAGTGCAGTTGAGACATGGTATTATGCATGGTATTAGTAGTAGTAGTAGTAGTAGTAGTAGTAGTAGTAGTAGTAGTAGTAGTAGTAGTAGTAGTAGTAGTAGTAGTAGTAGTAGTAGTAGTAGTAGTAGTAGTAGGGAGATAGATATAATAATACTACTACTAATACTACTACTACTAATAATAATGAGTTATTTCTATTAACGAGAACTCGATTACGAAACCCTTATTTAATACAGGAGTCTACATTACGCGAACGGAAATTTATACATGACGAAGCCTATGTCAACACAAAGGGGGCTACCAACACTAACGGGGCCTACCAACACTAACGGGGGCTGTCAACACAAACGGGCCTACCAACACTAACGGGCCTACCAACACTAACGGGGGACTAACAACACTAACGGGGCCTAGGGGGGGCCTACCAACACTAACGGGGCCTACCAACACTAACGGGGCCTGGCCAACGACCTACCAACACTAACGGGGCCTAACAACACTAACACTACTACACTAACGGGGCTAGGGGGCTACCAACACTAACACCAACACTAACGGGGCTATAACGGGGGCTATCTTAACGGGCTACCAACACTAACAACACTATCAACACTAACGGGGCTATCAACACTAACGGGGGCTATCAACACTAACGGGGCCTATCAACACAAACGGGGCCTACCAACACTAACGGGGCCTACCAACACTTAACGGGGGCTATCAACACTAACGGGGGCTATCAACACTAACGCATAATCAGGGCTGCCAACCTTAACTAAGACCCCAGAGTTGTCGAGACATTTCAGTTATCTACGTTTAAAGAAAACAATGACTGTCAATAACAAATAAGCCTCAGGGTTGCCAACATTACAACACCAGGATTACCAACATTACAACTAACACCAGGGCTGCCAACATTACAACTAATACCAGGGCTGCCAACATTACAACTAACACCAGGGCTGCCAACATTACAACTAACACCAGGGCTGCCAACATTACAACTAACACCAGGGCTGCCAACATTACAACAACTAACACCAGGGCTGCCAACATTACAACTAACACCAGGGCTGCCAACATTACAACTAACACCAGGGCTGCCAACATTACAACTAACACCAGGGCTGCCAACATTACAACTCCAGGGCTGCCAACATTACAACTAACACCAGGGCTGCCAACATTACAACTAACACCAGGGCTGCCAACATTAAATCAACAAGAGTTCGTCAGTATTAAATCGGATTCTCAGTCACCCCAAAGTACCGAATATCCGATGTTCCGATTATTTCTCGTTCCGATTTTTCTAAGGCCGTAATATCGGGTGTCTCGCTCATCCGAAGGTCCGATTATACGGTGTCTCGATAAACTACAGGCACTATTATCCGAAGTGGCGTGATTAAGCGCAGATCCAATAACTAGTGGGAGTACTGTATGTGGAGAGAGAGAGAGAGAGAGAGAGAGAGGTGTGTGTGTAAATAAAAGAAGTCGTAACAGAACTCCACCTTGGTCAGGACATCAACAAACAAACACATACAAACAAACACATACAAACAAACACCAAAACAACAGAATGAAAAACACAAGAAAGTAAAGATAATTATCCCAGAGGTAGGAGGGGATGAGGGGGATAGGGGAGGAAGGAAGGGGGGTTGGGAGGGGGATATTAAAGGAGAGAAAGCGGGGATGGGGGTATTGAGGAGTGCTGAGAGGGAGGGGGAAGCGGGGAAAGGGGGCCGGGGTCATAAACCTGGGACGCCACCCCTGACTCCCCTCCCCCTGTCCTCTGCTATATACAGTTTGGTTCATAGGAAGATTAGACACCACAGTTTATTTCACCCGATGATTAAACCACCTTGACGCTACCTGGGGGGTTGGGTTACGATACGTTAGAGGTCAGCTTATGTTGGGCCAGGTCAGGTAGGGTTAGGACACATTAGATTAGATCAGGTTATATTATGGTAGGTCAGGTCAGGTCAGGTTAGGACACATTATATTAGATCAGGTTATATTATGGTAGGTCAGGTCAGGTTAGCGTTAAGGCGTTTAATCATCAGACAAAAGAAGCAGTGGAACGGTAATGGGGTGCCTAAGTTTCATGTGAGGAGGAGGAAGAGGAGGAGGAGGAGGAGGAAGAGAAGGAGGAGGAGGAGGAGGAGGAAGAGAAGGAGGAGGAGGAAGAGAAGAAGGAGGAGGAGGAGGAGGAGGGGTATTTAAGGATTAGGGAGCCCAGCCTGACGCACACAATCCTCTTAGTACGAGGTGAAATTACGCCCTGATATACGGTAGCGAGTCTGTGCTCTCGCCCCCACGGTCATCGGTCTTAAAAATGGTGACTACGGTTCATTTAACCCCCGTCTCTCTCTCTCCCTCCTTCCTTCCCCCCTCTCTCTCCGTCCTCCCCCCTCTCTATCCTTCCTTTTTCTCTCTCTCTCCCTTTCCTCCCCCCCTCTCTTTCCCTTTCCTTCCCCTCCCTCTCTCCTTTTCCTTCCCCTCCCTCTCCCTTCCTTCCTCTCTCTCCTTCCCCTCCCCTCTCTCTCCTTTCGTGCATCCCCATTCCCTACCTCCTCCTCTCCTTCCTTTCCCCAACCCATTCTCCCATTCTTCCCTCTCTCCCTCCCTCCCTTTCACCCATCCTTCCTTCCTCCCTTTCACTGCATTTGTGGGAACGCATCTTACTGCCCCCTCTCAATGGTGCCCCAAAAAATTAACATCTGAGACTACCTTAACTACATACGTTCATTTTATCTCCTAAACGGTGTTAAGTGAACGTTTCTATTTAAGGTAGAATGTATGTGTGTTAATTACCATCTATTACCTGGACAATAGTTACGTGTTATAACCTAAAATCAACCAATTAGGTGACTCTTAACAGCAGCAGTTACGAGGTGTGTGAAGCAGCGCCACTTGAGCTCCTGGCGGCAAGGGAAGGCACTACATACTGTACTACATCACCTTGTTCACTTTACAGCACCATTAAGACTACACCGTAAGCCACTAAACCTAGTCCCTGCACCATTAAGACTACACCGTACACCACCACCCCCTAGTCACTGCACCATTAAGGCTACACCGTAAGCCACTAAACCTAGTCCCTGCACCATTAAGACTACACCGTACACCACCACCCCCTAGTCACTGCACCATTAAGGCTACACCGTACGCCACTAATCTAGTCTGCTGCTCGTCATTAAAATTTAACACTTCACTTGGGTGCTGACAATCTGGCCAACGTCTCCATATTTAATCACAGACATACATACTGTATACCGATATATACAGTATATACTGATATGAATACTCGCATATACATACATTTATACAGTATATTATATATTTACAAACATATTTTGTACACACACACACAAATACTTACACATACTGTACAGAGAAAGAGAGAGAGAGAGAGAGAGAGAGAGAGAGAGAGAGAGAGACTCGATCGAATACTATATTTTTAAACCATTATTATTTACAATCGAGAAAGTAACCGTCATCCACTTTCACAAAATATAATTCTATAAATAATGGTGTAAAAGTAATATATATATATTTTTTAAACTTTCCTTAATAAGAGTGAGAGCCATGGCCGTCAAACGTTACGTGAGCCTTGGTAATATGTACGGGGTTATAAGGGGATTCCATTCTCTTATTAACAAAAGAGCATCAACCTCTTTCTTCTCTGCCTGGGATTATGAACGGACGAAAACAAAATTCTTCTCTAGACCAACAAAAGAGTTTCAGCTTCATAGTTTCCTCTGCTGGGCTCTGTTTTATCAATTTATTATCTTACGCAGGTATATTAGTGTTAGATTGTAATTGATGAATGCGTGTATTCTTTCTCTTATCAAACAAATGAACATCATCGCCTTATGTTTGTTGTTCTTCAGTTGCTAATGCGGATTTGAATAAGTTTCTATCCCTTATTCAAAAACAAATGGCTATCGTTTTCATAAGCTTCCTGTTTCCAGCGGCTAATGCGGATATGAAAGGAATTTCTTTCTCGGATTAAAAAAAACAAAAGAACATCACTACCATAAGTTACCAGTGTCGCTTTGTTGATGAAGATATAAAAGCATTCGTTCCCCCGTATTTCAACAAACACAACAGCAGCAGCAGCGCCCTCGTTAAGTTTTCAGAGCGGAGAATACGGCGTCAAGGGAGTCCTGGAATATTCATAACTTTAATTTTTACGCGGCACGCTCACTCTATTTCCGCTAATTAATTGGATTAGTTACTTATTGAGACTGCTACTCTCTCTCTCTCTCGTTTTTTCTCACAACCTCACTTATTCCTATGTTTATTTTCATTTCTCCTTCCCCTTTCTCATTCTTTTCCTTATTGTTTTTATTAATCATTAATATCCACAGTACGCCATTAAAAACGTTCCTTAATGCGGCTTCCCGAAAATACGAACTAATTTAACCAATTAAAAAAAATCAATCATTTCACAAGTAATTAAACCACTCATTAAAATAATAATAATAATAATAATAATAATAATAATAATAATAATAATAATAATAATAACAATAATAATAAAATCACATGACTTAAAATTGAAATGGGAATTTTGTCTCAACTCAAATCCCAGAAGTCGGGGTATTCTAGGCCGCCTCAGAGATGGATTTAGTCTAGTGGATCATATTCGGCACCATCTTATCGGCCTGGTTGGTTAAATGGGACGTGTATGGTACCCAATTAAGGTGTGTGCTTATGCTTCTACCGTAAATTGATCTCCAGTGCTGTCTAAAGGCGAGCGATCGTTTGGTTGGTGAAGCTGTGTGTGTGTGTGTGTGTGTGTGTGTGTGTGTGTGTGTGATCTTTTGACAGGAGGTGAAGTTACGTGTTTATATAATGATCCCAAGGGAAGTTATATGCAGTAGGTTGTCGAGGGGGCAAGACAGGTGGGTTAACACAGGTCAGACAAACATAACAGAAGAGGTACTTACGCTACACCCAGATGGTCTTGTCTACGAGGTAAGGAAGTAGAAGAAGTACTTACCCTTCTCTAAATAAGCTTGTCTACGAGGTAAATAAGGAAGTAGAAGAGGCACTTACCCTTCTCTAAATAAGCTTGTCTACGAGGTAAATAAGGAAGTAGAAGAGGTACTTACCCTCTTCACCATGAACTTGCCTAAGAGTTAAGTAAGGAAGTAGAAGAAGTACTTACCCTTGTCTACGAGGTAAATAAGGAAGTAGAAGAGGTACTTACCCTCTTCACCATGAACTTGCCTAAGAGTTAAGTAAGGAAGTAGAAGAGGTACTTACCCTTGTCTACGAGGTAAATAAGGAAGTAGAAGAGGTACTTACCCTTCTCCCAAATGATCTTATCGATAGGATAGCCAGCCACGGGACACTTAATCCGTAAGCCGGACCCCGCCACGGCCGAGACCCGCCTCATGGGCCGGATGTAGGGGAGGCCGTAGACGTTCACCTTGGCGGAGTGAGTGACGGCGCCCACGGTGTTGGAGGCGCTGCAGGTGTACTCCCCACCGTCCTCCACCCTCACGTTGGTGATGTTCACGTGGGAGATGACGTCATCATGTACTGTTACGTATTGACCCACCAGGAACCTGTAGAAGGGGAAGAAGAAGGGGGTGATGAGATGGTGGGGAGACGAAGGGGAGTGATGAGATGGTGGGGACGAGGGGGTGATGAGATGGTGGGGAGACGAGGGGTGATGAGATGGTGGGGAGAAGAAGGGGGTGATGAGATGGTGGGGAGACGAAGGGGAGTGATGAGATGGTGGGGACGGGGGTAATGAGAGTGGGGTGTGGGGAGAAGAGGTGAGGGGGAGAGATATCTTGACCAACTAGAGGCCGTTTGGAGTGAAGAGAGAGGTAAGTTATGGGGAGATTAGTTGGATACAGGGAGGAAGAGAAGAGAAAAGAGAGAGAGAGAGAGAGAGAGAGAGAGAAAAAAAATCACTACCTAACCAAACACGAAAAAAATGATAAAAAAATATATATATATAAAATCACAAATCAGTGACAGCCAGCTACTCTCACCTCTCCCTCACTCTCCCAGGCAGACAAGACACGGCAGGACACGGGCAGGGAGAGTCCCGAGAGAGAGTGATGAGAGACAGGGGCGGGTACACTCTCCCAGGGCAGGTGTTGTTGTAGGGGGAGGGAGAGTGGGAGAGGAAATGTTGTCATGTACAGAAAAACAAACATCAATTTATTTTGTTTTCCTTTTTTTTTAATTCTGAAGGTGACTATTGGTGATTCTCTCTCTCTCTCTTTTATTTCCTCGTTCTCTTACCTTCTCTCCCACATACTCTCCTCTCTCTCACAAACACTCACGTACAAAACAAGTGACTCCAAACTACAGGTCACCCGGTTGTTGCATAATCCAATGTTATGACACCAGCGGCTATAAATGTGCGCCATCACCTGAAGATTAGGCACCCCAGCTTATTTCACCTGATGGCCAAAGCAATAAACAACCTAACACTACCTGGTGGGTGTTAGGTTAGGTCAGGTCAGGTCACATGGGATTAGGTTAGGTTAGGTTTTTAGGGCAGGGATCCCATTTGACCTCTTACCTTACCTTCCTTTCTCCCCCAAACTACTCTCCCTCCTCCATCCCATACAGTACCTCTCTTCCTCTCCCCTAAACCCTCCCACCCCACCCACCACCTTCTCCGTCAACCCTCCCCACCCACCCACCCTCTCCCTTCAACCCCTCCCACCCACCCACCCTCTCCCCTCAACCCACCCTTCACCCCTCTCTCTCACCTCTCACTCTCAGGTAGGGGGAAGCCGTCCAGGGTCCAGATGAACTGTGGGGGAGGGTTACCGGTGGCCACACACTTGAGGCTGACGGAGGGTCCTGGCTGTAGCGTCTGTTCCTGAAACTTGTAGTGAAGCTCTGGCGACGAGTCTGTCAGGGAGGAGAGGGCCATGATTAGTGAGGAGCCGTGATTTGTGAGGGCCATGATTAGTGAGGGGCCGTGATTAGTGAGGGCCATGATTAGTGAGAGCCATGATTAGTGAAGGGCCATGGTGAGTGAGAGGGTATGATTAATGAAATGAGCCATGATCAGTGAGAGGGGGGGCCATGATCAGAGATGGGACTACGTTTAGTGAGATGATAATGGTGGGGGAGGTGGGCATAAAAACACAAACCTCCTCCCGTCATTGGCTACCTCACCATCCCATTAGCAAACATTCCTACAATCTGATTGGTCGATGGTTACTAGGTGAATCACGCCGCTACACCGCTAAATTCACCAACCAATTTTCTCCATTTTTTTACGACGCTTAATAATAATAATCAACGTCACAATTGGATAAAAAAATATTAATTGATAGTTTATTAATTAGAAAGTTAGTGAAAGTCCATAGTTTTTATATCTTTAATTTAGATATTTATTTATTTTTTATCTAATTTTCGTAATATACTCATAGTCGACGTGTATAGAAGGGAGAGGGGGGGGAGTGGGAGAGAAAGGGAGTAGGAGAAGGAGAAATGGAGTGGGATAGGGAGGAAAGAAGTTGGGGGAAGAAGAGGAAGAGTAGAGAATAAAAACAAAAGAATGATGATTAATGGTGGGGGGATGGAGGTAGAGAGAAGGTAGGAAGAATGTTTAGTGAGGGGCCAGCGGGAGTGAGAGGTGAGCCAGCAGGGTGAGAGGTGAGGGGAGAAAGATCTGGTGAGGGTGCGGGGGTGACATGCCGGGAGACACTTGATAGGAGGAGGAGAAGAGGTGGCAGACAGACGAAAGAGGAGGAGGAGGAGGAGGAGGAGGAAGAAGAGGAAAGGGGGTGGGAGGAGGGGTGGCCGCAGGCACCTCGTCTTTCATAGCAAGTACCCCCCGCCCCCCCACCCACCCTGACAAACAAAAGGTCCGCCACCTTGAATATAACTAAGCTGCTTTAATGGTTTATAGGCCTCACAGGAAGCTCCAGGATGAAGTGATGATGATGATGATGGCGATGATGACGATAAAAATAATGATGACGATGATGAAAATGATAAATAAATAAAATAGTACACACAATTAGGTGTTTTTGAAGTACACATAGTGGAAGTAACGACACATGTGCACACACAAATAGCACACACACACATATACATACATACAACTACACAGACAGACAGACACCCACACCATCTACCATGACCAATGGATTCTCTTGTCTCTTAATCTCTCTTATCTCTTCATTATTGATATTATTGATAGTAATGATGATATTGATGATGATAATGTGTGTGTGTGTGTGCGTACAAATTATGACTAGTGTTATTTTGGTGCACGGCTGATACGTCACAGTCCAAGGTAGTATCTCTCTCTCAGGTGGAATTAGGTGGTGTGGAGTATGTGTGGGTGGGTGGGTGGGTGGTGGGTGTGATAGTGGTAACGACCAGTGGGCCTTCATATTCTCTCTCTCTCTCTAAGTACTCATCGTCTTGGGCCACCTCGTCAACTATGCATAAATTCATTCATAGGCGCCACAACACGTCTACCACCACTACTACCACAACACGTCTACCACCACTACTACCACAACACGTCTACCACCACTACCACAACACGTCTACCACCACTACTACCACAACACGTCTACCACCACTACTACCACAACCACGTCTATCACCACTACCACAGCACGTCTACCACACTACTACCCACAACAAAGTCTACCACTACCACAGCATTCTGCCACCACCACTACCACAACGTCTACCACCACTACTACCACAACACGTCTACCACCACTACTACCACAACACGTCTACCACCACTACTACCACAACACGTCTACCACCACTACTACCACAACACGTCTACTACCACAATACGTCTACCACCACTACCACAACACGTCTACCACCACTCGTTAGGCTAATTGTCAACCCCATAATATTTGTAGGTCACGTTACTACGCCTCCTCCTTCCTTCCTTCCATTACTCCTCCTCCTTCCTTGTCCTCCATTTTCTTCCTTGCATGACTCCTACTTCTCTTCTCTTCCTTCCACTCCTCCCTCTCACCTTCCCTTCCCCTCTCCCTCCCCTCGTCTGCATAATTACTAAAACTATCTCTTCCCCTTCTTGTTCTTCCTTTCTTCTTCTTCCTCCTTCTCTTCTTCCTCTCCTTTCCTCCCCTCTCTCTCATTTTTCTCTACCTTCTCCTTCCATCCCTCTTCTCTACAACATTAAAACAATTCTTTTTCGTTTCTCTCCTCCGTTTTTCTTTTATTTTGTCTCTGTCTCTCTCTCCCTCACACCGTCTCTCCCCTCTCACCATAAATACTGCTTCTATGTCTTTTCCTACGTCCTCCTCTCCCTCTCTCTCTCTCTCTCCTCCCTTCTCTACATAACTCTCCTTTCCCTCTCTCTCTCTCTTCTTCTTCCTCCTCCCTTTCTCCATTCTCCCTCCCCTATTGCTCTCTCTCCATCTCCTTTTCCATCCTCCTCATCTTCCTTTCGTCTGTTCCTCACTCCCGCTTTCATAATCTTCCCCCCCCTCCTCTCTCTCTCTCCACACACACATACAAACACAAACAAACAAACACACACACACACACAGTTTTCATTAGTCCCTGTTTACATTTTCTCGGCTGGTGATTATAGTGTTATGCCTCTCACTATCCCACTCCCCATTCACTCTCCCATCTTCTCCCCCACTCACTCTCCCACCTCCCCACTTATTCTCCTACCTCCCCATTCACTCTTCATCCTCCCCACTCACTCTTCCACCTTCTCCCCACTCACTCTCCTATCTTCTCCCCACTCACTCTCCCATCTCCCCATTCACTCCCTAATGCTTTCCTCTCTCTCTCTCTCTCTCTCTCTCTCCACTTACCTCCGAGGGCGAGATGAGCGGCGGCCTGGACGTTGTAGTGCCTGGCGGACACCACACACTGGTACATGGCCCGGTCCTCCTTCCCCACCTTCGACACCGTCAGCAGCTCCCGCGGTGACGTCACGAACCTGCAGCACAATTATTGAAGTAATAAGTGAAGGGCGGGGCTAGCTGTGACGTCATAAATGAAGGGCGGGGCTTGTTGTGACGTCATAAGTGAAGGGCGGGAAGCATTTTGACGTCATAAGTGAAAGAGCAGGGAGCTTGTTTGACGTCATAAGTGAAGGGCGGGGCTTGTTTTGACGTCATAAGTGAAGGGCGGGCTTGTTGGCTGACGTCATAAGTGAAGGGCAGGGCCAGTTGTGACGTCATAAGTGAAGGAGCGGGAGCATTTGTGACGTCATAAGTGAAGGGCGGGGGCTTGTGACGTCATAGAGTGAAGGAGCGGGGCTTGTGACGTCGCCAAAGTGAAGGGCAGGGCTTGTGAAGTCAGAAGAGATGACACAATTATTATTGAGTGAGATTATTTTGGCGATCACTGTGAAAGCGAGGAGTTTAGTGCTGTCAGGAGATCCCACACCGCTGACGTCATAATGAGGGAGAAACACACATCCTTCTACCCTCCCTGTCCCACCAAGACCACCCCCCTCTTTCCATACCTATCCTCTTCCTCTCCTTTACTCCACCTCTCTTTCTACAACCTACCCCATCTTTCTTATTCCTCACCCCCCTACCTTCCTTCTCCCCTATTCATCTTTCTACCCTACGCCCTTCCTCTCAAAACACCTCCCCTACCTCCCCTCTCCCTATTCCTCCCTCTCCACCAACCTTCACCTCCCCCCCCCCCACCTCCCCTACCCCCCCCCAAACTTACCTGCCGTCCGGGGGTAGAGATTTGCCGTTCCTGAGCCAGGTGACCGAGGTGACGGGGTGTCCCTGTACCACACACCTGAACTCTGCCGTCTTACCCATGTCCACCACCAGCCGTCGGGGGGACACGTGGACATTCAGGGGCTCTGTTGGGACACGCACGAGTAACAGTTAGGACACGGGTATGTAATGAGTAGGGCGGGATGGATAATGTAAAGATATAATGGTCACATACATACACACACACACATGCATACATTATACATACATACAAATACACAAACATACACAAATACACACACAAACAGGATTAAGGACATATAACCCCCCCCCACACACACAAATACACACATAACTAACACGCACACAGGAACGAGAACACACACACACACATTTATAATGAGAGAGAGAGAGAGAGAGAGAGAGAGAGAGAGAGAGAGAGAGATCACCACTCTTAACTACTAAACGACTTAACCCAACGTCTTCAAACTTCGTGATTACCAGAGCTATTCCTAGACCCCCCCACACACACACTTTTTATCTTTAGACGTAGTAAAACAAAGGTCAAAGGTCAAGGTCACGGGATAAAAGGTCATACGGCCGGCTTTAAGTTCCTCGTAAATTTTCGGGACGGTTTTCAAACACTAAATTGACCTGTTGTTATGGTGGACTGTGTGTGTGTGTGTGTGTGTGTGTGTGTGTGTGTGTGTGTGTGTGTACGTGTGATTTTGTTAGATGTTGCTATAATAGAGGTTGAGAGTTGTTTATATTTTTTTAAGTAGATCGTCTTTTGTTTTCAACTTCCCGAAGCATTACACCTAAAATTAACTCGGATAAGTGGACGTCGTCATCAACTTTTACACACACACACACACACACACACACACACACACACACACACACAGTATTTTCCATGACCACCATTTAAGCTCCTCTTGTTATTTTGAGTCCGTTTTGTCTTTTATTTTGAGCCCGTGTTATTTTTGAGTCGATTCGTGGATGGGTGGAGGGGGCAGGAGGAAGGAGGGGGAAAGGGGGGAAGAGGAAGGAGGGGGAAAGGGGAAAGAGGGGGGAGGAGGAAGGAGGGAGGTGGAAGGGGAGGAAGAGGTCCGAACAGATGTTATTTTGGCATTCATGTTATTTCGAGAGGCAAAAAATGGCATTACGGTGTTGTTATGGAGGTGGAGCGAGCGGGTGTTATTCCTGGACCCTCTAGACCAGGTGTGTATTAATTTATTGTACCTGTGTTATTTTCGGCAAGGTGTTTGGTGATTATTTGAGGTAATATGTATTTTTTTAGGTAATATTCGTTATTTTTGGAGAGTTTTGTTTAGGTAATTAGTTTTCAAAGGTATTATTATTTTTTTTAGGTAATTAGTTATTTTCAAAGGTATTATTAATTATTTTTTAAGGTATTATGTTCTTTTTTTCTTAATATCAGTTATTTTTAGGTGTTATTAGTAATATTTGAGGATAATATTTCTATCAGGTATTGTAAGAGCTGTCTTGAAAAGCAGGGGATTTAATACTTGATTACGAGTGTATTGTACTCAAGGGCGAGTGTATTGTACTCAAGGGATTTAGTATGACGATTTAACTATGATAAGACTAGACGGGGTGAAACTCGACGGGGTGAAACGTGATTGATGTGTAAAAGAACAACAGGACATGTAATAAGGGGGACACAGGGTGGACATGGGCAAATACACAACACGACACAGAAACACACCCTTAACCTCACATTTAATCTATCACAAACACCCACTCGCCTCACCAAGGGGCTGGGGGTAGGGTGTTGTGGTGTCTGTGACGGTGGTGTACCAAGTGTCTTTACCGCCACACTTAACACTTTACGACACTACTAAAATGATTGACCTGGGGTGGTGGGTGGTGGTGGTGGTGGGGAAGGTGGGGAGGAGGGAGGAGGGGGAGGGGAGAGGGGAGAGGGGAGAGGGAAGAGGAAGGAGGAGGTGGGACATGCGAGGTAATTTCCCGCTTTGTTGATACTAAAATGTATGTACTTGTGGGAATATAAGTATGCGTGTATACTGCACACACACACACACACGCACAGTAACACACACACACTGTACACACACACTGCACACACACACACACACTCACCAGTGACTTTGAGTGAAGCCTCAACAGTCTCATGACCAACACTGTTGTTGACGAAGCACATGTAGCGGCCCTGGTCAGCCACGCCCACAGCCGTCATCACCAGGAGGCCGCCCACCTGACTGTACCGTGAAGACCCGCCCACCACGCCCGCCATCACGCCCTCACCCAGCCGCACCCACCTAGAAAAAAATCACAAAACCTTATAAGTGGGATACATAAGTGGGGGTCTAAGTATTGTAAGTGAATATACAGTATATGATTTACTTATAACCTGTGAAAATTTGTAAGTGAACATTTTAGTGATTCTTAAGTGGTAACAGAATATGGGAATCATTGAAGAATTGTAAATGGGCGTGGTACTGACCTGTAGGTGGGCGTGGGGTGGCTCTGGGCGGCACAAGGAAGCACCGCCCACTCCCCCGCCTTCACCGTCACCGTCACCCTCTTGTCCACACTGAGTCTGGGCGCCACGTTACCATGAGGCTCTGAAGGAGAACACCAGCTGTCAGTATACCAGCTGTCAGAACACCAGCTGTCAGTATAACAGCTGTCAGAACACCAGCTGTCAGTATAGCAGCTGTCAGAACACCAGCTGTCAGTATAACAGCTGTCAGAATACCAGCTGTCAGTATAACAGCTGTCAATACACCACCTTTCAGAACACACGAGAACGTAAACAAGAGAAAGTAAGGAAGGGAAAGTAAAAAAGTTAACGTAAACAATAGAACGAAAACAAGAGAACGTAAACAAGAGAAAGTAAACAAGAGAAAGTGAGAGAAAGTACAATGCAAAACCAATGGACTCCGAATAAATGAACACCGAGAAATAGGAAAAGTAATAAAAGAATAACAAGAGAGATAAAACACGATAAGATGAAAAGGAGAATAAGTAAAACCCTCCAATAAAACAAATAGAAAGAGGAAGAAGACGAAGCGATAAAGGAATAATTGAGACGAAACACGAATAAAAGACTAAACTGTTTCAGAACATAATAAAAATAATAATAGAGATAATAGTAATAAAATAATAATAACAATAATAAAAGTAATAATAATAATAACAATAAAAAGTAATAATAGTAATAATAACAATAACAGCACTAATAAAAGTAATACTAATAATAATAACAATAACAACATCTACAAACAAAATAACAAAAACAAAAATTAACCACAAACACCAGGACTGTATTTCTCCCTTCATTACACTACAAAATAATAATACAACTCATTATACAACTACAGTACATACATCACACACACAACATCAAATTACAAACTACACAAAAGTAATACCAAAGTTTAATGTAAATTCCTATCAATAAAAATAACTTCCTCGCTGATAATAAAACTCCCAGACTCCATTTTGGTTCCAATTTATATTATCAGAACTATGATTAAAAAAATATATATATATAAATTTACCAAACCAATTATCAATTTGGTTTTTACGGGGGGACGGTTTTTAAATTGGATTACTATGATACAAAAGGAATCTTATTAATTTCTCTCTCTCTCTCTCTCTCTCTCTCTCTCTCTAGGGATTTTACTTTTTTTTAACTAGATCGACATTAATATTCCCTTTGCCTGTGTGTGTGTGTGTGTGATGTGGAAGTGTGTGTGTGTGTGGTGTGGTAGTGTGTGTGTTGTGTGTGTGTGGGTAGTATATGTGTGTAGGGTGTGTGTGTGTGTGTGTGTGTGTGTGTGTGTGTGTGTGTGTGTGTGTGTGTGTGTGTGTGTGTGTGTGTAAGTGTGTGTGTGTGTGTGTGTGGTGTGTGGTGTGGTGTGAGTGTGTGTGTGTGGTGTGGTAGTATATGTGTGTGGGGGCGGGTGGTATGTGTGGGTGTGTGTGTGTGTGTGTGTGGTGACAGGCAGTACACACGGGTAATAATGAACCACTGAGATTTTAATGAGGCCTGACAGGAGGGGAAGAGAATGGGAGGGAAGAGTGAAAGATGGGAATGTGTTCTGCCGGAAGGTGTGTGTGTGTGTGTGTGTGTGTGTGTGTGTGTGTGTGAGACTGAGTAAGGATAAGAGAAAATAAAGAGAGGAAAAGGGGATAGACAAAATTAACACACAACAAAAGGTGAGGTTCATTAGTACATCCAGGTGATAATATTAACCCCCCCTCACAGCCCGGCAAAATTAACATTAACCACTCTTTCTGAATCCACTTGTAACCATCCCCCATGATAGCTGATTACTATTAACATTATCTAAGTTAACATTTATTATTATTCAGGTAAAGTAAGCGTTAACATTATGTGTATTGACTACCATCATTATCATTGTTATTATTATTGCCATTATTATCCGGGTTGAGTAAGTGGTAATATTATCTAAGTTAACTCCTATTCAAATTAACATTCTCTAAAGGTTAACGTAATCATCACGTCACCACAATACACAAGGAGTTCCGTGTTTGTCACTCATCTTAAGGTCAGGAAAATAACACACGTCACTCAGTCACTCACACTAAGGTTACGAAAAATAACACGTCACTCACACACTCGTCTTCCGGGTTGCCCTCTTCCTCCTTCGGGGTTTAAGTGTGCGTGCGTGTGTGTGTGTGTGTATCTGTGTGTGTGTGTGTGTGTGTGTGTGTGTATCTGTGTGTGTGTGTGTTATAACAACTTAGAATAATGCCAAACCTAACACAAATCTATCCTATCATAACTTAACCTAACACTACCCTATGTTAACCTAACCAAACACAAACTATCTTAACCTACTTTAACTTAACATATCCTAACACTAACCTAACCATACAGCTAATGATGAACCCTACTGGACACTTACCGGTAATAATAACCCTGCCGGCGGAGGACTCGCTGATATCCCCAGTAAGGGTGTGGTTGGCCCGGCACCGGTAGCTCCTGTAGCCGTCACTTGGGTCGGCCCGGTAGATGTGCAGGGACCCATCGTGAAGGATCATGTACTTCCCGCCTGTTGATATAAATATTACGTCAGGTCACACAGCTCAGGTCAAACAGCTCAGGTCACACGCTCAGGTCACACAGCTCAGGTCACACAGCTCAGGTAAGTGTTCGTAATCTTGTTCGATAATCTTCCGTCAAATATGAATGTCAGTCAACTCCATTAATTCCATCACCAAATCAATTTACAAACGTTAAATCAACATCAAAAGGAATAAAAGCTAAAATGAATTCATACAAATCATACACGACATAAGATGGAATACATTACTTATACACATTAATACATTATATACGGAAATCATATTGTATAATGTATAATATGGATTATCATTTAATACAACAATGCATATAATTATTATATACCACAATATACACGACATATTATTCTTCTTACATAAACACAATGACGAACATCACAGAACGACGCTAAAAATACACCAGACAAGAATCCTCAACTCGAACCCTTGTCCTCGAAATCAACACAACAGGGAGAAAGTGTTGTCCCGCCCAGCCAATCCACCCCCTCCCCCCTCCCTCCACACACACAGTATAACTCGGGCGACGACAAAATTGATGATGTTGACTCAACGCTCTGCCCCCCCCACCACCACCAAGACGCTCACAAGCATTTCGGGCGGAACCTCTCTCTCACCCACACCGTAATCCTAAGCCAGAGCCAAGACGAAGCATACGGACTCATTGTTTACATCAACAGCTGACTGGATACTGATTTCCCCAACATTAATACTGGATGGTGTATATATTGAACGGGGAAGACTCAAGTTAATATTCTCACCGGGATAAACAAACAAAACACACACGATCTAATTTCCTCCCAACGTAAACTTTTCCCGGTGTGTTCCTGGGGATAATAACTCCTACAGATAATATTGGAACAAACACACTCCCGGTAGCCACAGTCTTTAACAAACCCCCAGACGAGCTCTTAACCACTTGTGTACAGGCTCCCCTCCGAGCTGAATAAAATCGTATGGTTTTAGTCACATAAAATATTAACTGTGGAGTCCCTGTAGTGAAGGTGTTAGGGGAGATAGTCTAGTAATGGCGTCAAGGCGACCTGTGGTGTGTAATTTTAGTCATGGCACTAAAAGGGTTAAGTCACTCAAAGTTAAGCATGGCACTGAAAGGGATTAAGTCACTCAAGGTTAAGCCATGGCACTGAAGGGATTAAGTCACTCAAGGTTAAGCCATGGCACTGAAGGGATTAACATACAATCTAATCCAAATAAATCCCTCTAATACAGACAAAATCCATCACTGTAACTGGATAACAAAACCTGTAGCTCAACACACACACAGTGAAGTGACCCCCAACAACAGCTGCCGGTGTGTGTGTGTGTGTGTGTGTGTGTGTGTGTGTGTGTGTGTGTGTGTGTGACCTCAGGGACAATTAAGGTTAGGTGTTTTGTCATTAAATACCTTGAAAATATATTATCTAAAAAAATTAATAATGAAAAATAAAATAAAATTTGAAATTAAAATTTAGTCTTGGTAGTGTATATATAAGTATAATCTTCCTAATTCGGGTTAATAATACTGAAATACAAGTGTAAATTGACAAGAGCATAATATATATGTAATCACAGCACTGAGCCAAGTGGATACAGGCATTATGTATTTACTCTTACGTAACGATATGTAAACGCCGCTGAACCACCCACACACACACACACACACACACACACACACACCATAAAATTTGCAGGTGACGTGAATAATGCAAATTGTCTGACACTTAATTCTCTGCAAGGTTGAAACACCAAATGTTTCAATATTTACACATCTCCCGCCTTCCTATCAGTGGCTCAAGTTGTTAGGGTGTTCGCCTCGCAAGCAAATGGTCATGGGTACGATCCCCGACCTGAAGGAAGGACTGGATTCCTTCTTTGTACACATCCTGTTTGAGAAAGATCCTACGACTTATCAACACTACAATATCACAATACCTGTCCAAAAACTGCACACACACACACACACACACACACACACACACACACAGACACACACACACACACACACACTACAGCGGCCAATTTACCTATAAATGTACCACAGCAAAAATCTAATCCTTCACCTGGTACAATGAGTGACCTGGTGGGTTAGTTTAGCCCCACACGTGATAATAGCAGGGCTGGACACTAGTGAGTTCAGTAATAATCAATCCCATCGACTAGTTTCGTCGCTGTTTACTTTATCGAGGCAAGAGTAATGCTGCTCACCTGAATGCGGTTCTAATTGACTCTCCTGTATTGTACTACTACCTGTATTTATACCTTTAAGTTCTGATTGGTTGAAATTTATACCATTCCTTCAAGTTAAGTTCTGATTGGCTGAACTTTTATACCTTTCCTTTAAATTAAGTTTTGATTGGCTGAACTTTTTTATAAATTAATTATCGATTTACACATTTTTACACAATTATTAATCTATTCGTATCGTATCAGTGTTGTATTAAACGTCACGGCGAGATGTATAGTAATTACCTTTAAGCCTAATTGGATCATTTAGGATGGTAATTAAAAGGTAGATCATCTTTAAACGTAATTAACATAAAATTTCCTTAAAGACTTAGCAGTATTTAGTGATTAACTCAATGGAAGAATGGAATTTTTTCATAATCAATAAGGAATCCCCAAGTTAACGTACTCAAGGGGTTAAATCATCGTACTCACGGGGTTAGGTCATCGTACTCAAGAGGTCAAGTCATCGTACTCAAGGGGTTAGGTCATCGTACTCAAGGGATTAAGTGATAGTACTCAAGGGGTTAAGTCATCGTACTCAGGGGCTCAAGTCATCGTACTCAGGGGCTCAAGTCATCGTACTCAGGGGCTCAAGTCATCGTAATCAAAGGCTCAAATCACCGTACTCAAATGATCAAGTAACTGTAACGAAAGGATTAATTCACTGTACTCAAATAGTTAAACTGTACTCTTAAGTAGTTAAACATATCCTCCTTACTTGGCCAATCCCACGAACTCAAGAGGGTTGGCATCGTACTCAAGAGGTGAATAAACCTTACTGGGCTAATTCACAGGTACTCAACGAGGAGCTTAATCTGATTTAAAGCCGATGATACGACACAAGGAAGCCTCAACTCTCCAAGACCGAGGTCCTTAAATGTTCCAAAGTTATTTATTTTTTACCTTACGACTTAGAATCAAACAATAACAACTTAAGTTCTTTTATCACTCAGTTGTGGGATGGGGAGGGGTTGGGAAGGGTGGAAGAGGGAGGGGTTGGGAAGGGTGGAAGAGGGAGAGGTTGTATGGGAGAGGGAGGAGGGGCAAGAATCTTGGAGACAATGAGAGAGAGAGAGAGAGAGAGAGAGAGAGAGAGAGAGAGAGAGAGAGAGAGAGAGAGTTTTAATCAACATTTTTTACGACCACAACAGCTGCCAGAATGTACTGTCCCTGGCCATCTGCCACACTATCTGTCAACTATCTCCTGTCTGCCGTCTGCCACACTGTCAACTGTCTCCTGCCTGCCACCAACCACTGCCACACTATCTGTTAACTGCCCCATGTTTGGCCATCTACCACACTATATCTGTCTCCTGTCTGCCATCTACCACCCTATCTGTCAACTGTCTACTGTCTGCCAAACTGTCTGCCAATTGTCTCTGACGATAACAATTATATCCATGGACACGAGCAAGTGACACTACGGCTGGGAGAGGAGGTAAGTTGACACCATCGTAAATACAAACATAAACCCAGAAATTAATTGTAAGTCAGTATTTAATTTTATCATGTGCTTGGGGAATCATACATACATACATACATACACACACACACACACACACACACATAAAGCACACACACACATGCAAAGCACACACACACATGCAAAGCACATACACACACACACACGCACACACAAACACACACAAAGCACTTATGAAAAGATGAGAGACGCTTTATTCACGTCCGCTGCTCAATTACTGTTTCCCGCCAAAAATATCAGCTGATATTTTGCGCGGGAAGATGAGGTGATATATTTAGCGGCAAAATTTCAGGGGAGAGATACGAGTTCGTTTACCCTGAAGCCTCACAAGTGCCCGGCTGCACGGTTATAACACACTGCTGGGCAAACTAGCCACTGTACTGCTCCTCAAGCCTGAAACAACCTCACAATGTTTACAACTATGACGTCACTGACCTCACTGACGTCACCAGTTAGTATTCAACCAATCCTAAACAAAACACACATAAATGATCAGTTTTTTTTATTAGAGAATAACTAGTATTAAAAAATCAATTCATCATTATCGAAATAACAGCTACACAAGTCATTACACCAAGCACCCAGCCAGTGACTATTTTTTCCCGGGCGTCACTCAGGAATATGATTGGCTGAGCTTATAACCTCGAGAGTTTATTGACGAGGTCTGTTGTTACTTCCAAGAACTTAAATTAATACGGAACAACGTGTGTGTGTGTGTTTTGTGTATGTATGTGTATGTATGTATGTATGTGTGTGTGTGTGTGTGTGTGTGTGTGTGTGTGTGTGTCTTGTGTATGTGTGTGTTTTGTGTGTGTGTGTGTGTGTTTATTTTCAAGTTATCCTACACAATATATCCACCTTGGTCGTGTACAGACAAGAGCCGTGTTGTTATCGCTATACAGTAACAGCTTGGCAGTATCCAGGACCCAGTCTGTCTGCGCGTTAAAAAACCTATCAAGGTATGTGTATCCATGATCACACATTCCCGTGTGTGTGAGTCAACAAACGTCACAGGTGCTCACATGCGTCATGAATAATACACGTCCAGCTACTGTGTGCAAACGCATATGTTTATCGTCTATGTGCGTCTATGTGCGGGTTGGTGTACACACGTCGTAGGCACACAGAATATTCACCACACGTGCAGTTCATACGTTTATGTACGTGTTGGTGTACATAAGTTAACAGCACACACTACAGAAACGCACATAAAGTTTGTGAACGCATCTTTTTGCACGTATAGCAGCGCACACGTTTACACCGTACACATAATTAATGCACACATAATATTTGTTTGTACGTAAATGAGCGTTTAGATGAACACACATGGACAGCATACAGTGCCAGTAGTTCGTGTGTATTTTTTGGTGTACATGCGTGAGTGTACACGCGTCAATAGCACAGTGAGGAGACTCATGTATGTGCTGCTGGACAGTACACACCCACACGCACACACCAGCCACAGATGATGTTCCATAGTGTTCGTATAAAAGAACTCAGCAGTGTGTGTGTACATGTATGTATGTATGTATGTATGTATGTATGTATGCATGTATGTATGTATGTGTGTATGTATGTGTGTGAGGTGTTAATATATACATTACATACATACATTACGTACATACATACACACACATACACAGACACACAATACCATTCAACCTCGACAATAAAATTTAATGTAAACTTCCAGCCAATCAATACCTGGAGTTTCTTTACCTAGTTCACCATCACCCAATAGGAACTTGTCCTCAACACGCCCGCTCACACCTACACCATCTCCTCCTGGGGCTAACGGCAGAATATCCACCATCCTGTACATCCTTCGTTGAACAGTAGGGTGAACGGCAGTGAACGTCTATCCTTCCGTTGAACAGTGTCTTATATTTTCCATCATTGAACAGTTATGAACCTGATGCTCCCTTGAGGTTAGGGGTAGGGTAGGGTAGGGTAGGGTAGGGTAGGGTAGGGTAGGGTAGGGTAAGGTTATGACAGGAATGCGGGGCCCGAATGATTACAGACGGTTGAGTGTAGTGCCTCGTAATGTTCCCGACAGTACAGTGTGTATTGTAAGACCCGCCATCACTTTCACGTTATGACGCTCTTAACTTTCTGTGACGATTACAAGAAATCGAGACGTTTTCCTTGACGTTTATAAGACCCCAAGACGTTTTCTATGACGCTTAAAAGTCTCAGTAACTTTCTCAAGGACGTCTTCAACACAGCAGTAACGTCTTAACAGCCTCGTCACACAGCAACCTCCCCCCCCCTCTCTTCCGAGCCTCAGTCAGGACTATGAATAGACACTTGACACACACACACGCACACACACACACACACCCACACACACACACACACCCACACACACACACACACACACACACACACACACACACACCTCTATTATTGACACAACCAAACCCAAGTAATTGAAGTACAAACAGTGAAACGAAAGAGATACAAAACAATGCGACAAATAAGGAACTGAGATAAAGGGAATAAATATACGGTAGATTTATTATCCCAAACGACAACAGACACACACTCACACAACCAAGTCACACTATAATATAAAACACTTTACCGATATATTAAATAAACATCACAAAGCGTCACTATCAAACACCAACATCTGTGACACTTTGTAAACATCAACACCTGTGACACTTTGTAAACATCAACACCTGTGACACTTTGTAAACACCAACACCTGTGACACTTTGTAAACACCAACACCTGTGGCACTTTGTAAACACCAACATCTGTGACACTTTGTAAACATCAACACCTGTGACACTTTGTAAACATCAACACCTGTGACACTTTGTAAACACCAACACCTGTGACACTTTGTAAACACCAACATCTGTGACACTTTGTAAACACCAACATCTGTGACACTTTGTAAACCTCAACACCTGTGACACTTTGTAAACATCAACACCTGTGACACTTTGTAAACACCAACATCTGTGACACTTTGTAAACATCAACACCTGTGACACTTTGTAAACATCAACACCTGTGACACTTTGTAAACATCAACACCTGTGACACTTTGTAAACATCAACACCTGTGACACTTTGTAAACACCAACATCTGATGCGTAAATCAAGTGTAAACAAGACTATCACGGTTTGGTATATTCTCTTATGACGCAAAGTTCATATAAATATCTTTCGAGGAATAGTGTCTGAGCCTCTTTAGTCAGAAAGATTTTTTCCCTCAGGTTTACGACGCCTTTCTAATTCAGCTTTCTCATCTCCTCTCCTCTTCCTCCTTTTCTTCCTCTCCCTAATTCTCTCCTTCCTTCTCGTCTTACTATCTTACTCCCCTTTCTTTATCTTCGTCTTCCTCTCCTCACCCCGTCCTCCTTTCACTTTCCTCTCCTGTTCATATTCTTTGCATCGCTCGCTTTTCTTCATTCCTCCTCTTCCCACTTTTCTCTCTATTTCCTCCTCTTTCTTCTTCTACTCCCACATCTCTTTTCTCCCCACACTCCCTCACTCTCACCCCCAGGAGAGGGAGGCAAGGTAAGGCCAGGTGCAGGTGCCTTGGTCCCCTAAGGCTCACCTTAATTAACAAGACACTCACACCTGGTAAGCCCCCTCCCCCAAGGACCTACAGTAGGTAGGGTTCATTACCTGTCCGGGTCGCTACTCTACTTGAATCATTAAGTAACTCTACCTGACTCTTTTAAGTAACCCAATTACTCTTTTTAAGTAGCTGGGAATCTTTAAGTAAATGTACCTTATAATTTTTAGTAACTTACCTGATTTTTTAAGTAACTCTACTTGATTCTTTTAAGTAACTATGTGAATCAAGACTCCCTGTATTATAAGTCTCGCCCCCTAATAAGACTCTCTGTATTATAAGTCTCGCCCCCTAATAAGACTCCCCTATAAGTCTCAACCCCTAATAAGACTCCTGTATTATAAGTCTCGCCCATAATAAGACTCCTATAAGTCTAGCCATAATAAGACTTATAAGTCTCAACCCCTAATACATCCCTGTATTATAAGTCTCGCCCTAATAAGACTCCCTATAAGTCTCAACCCCTAATAAGACTCTCTGTATTATAAGTCTGCCCATAATAAGACTCCCTATAAGTCTCAACCCAATAAGACTCCCGTATGTCTGCCCCTAATAAGACTCTCTGTATTATAAGTCTCGCCCATAATAAGACTCCCTATAAGTCTAGCCCATAATAAGACTCCCTATAAGTCTCAACCCCTAATAAGACTCCCTATAAGTCTCAACCCCTAATAAGACTCCTGTATTATAAGTCTCGCCCCTAATAAGACTCCCTATAAGTCTCAACCCCTAATAAGACCCCTGTATTATAAGATCCTAGGCCCATAATAAGACTCCCTATAAGTCTCGCCCATAATAAGACTCCTATAAGTCTCAACCCCCAATAAGACTCCTGTATTATAAGTCTCGCCCATAATAAGACTCTATCTCGCCCATAAGACCTTAAGTCTCCCCATAATAAGACTCCTATAAGTCTCAACCCTAATAAGACTCCCTGTATTATAAGTCTCGCCCATAATAAGACTCCCTATAAGTCTCAACCCCTAATAAGACCCCTGTATTATAAGTCTCGCCCATAATAAGACTCCTATAAGTCTCGCCCATAATAAGACTCCTATAAGTCTCGCCCAATAAGACTCCTATAAGTCTCAACCCCCTAATAAGACTCTCTGTATTATAAGTCTCGCCCATAAAAAGACTCCTATAAGTCTCAACCTAATAAGACTCCCTGTATTATAAGTCTCGCCCCCTAATAAGACTCCCTATAAGTCTCAACCCCTAATAAGACTCCCTGTATTATAAGTCTCGCCCATAATAAGACTCCCTATAAGTCTCAACCCCTAATAAGACTCCCTGTATTATAAGTCTCGCCCATAATAAGACTCCTATAAGTCTCGCCCATAATAAGACTCCCTATAAGTCTCGCCCATAATAAGACTCCTATAAGTCTCAACCCCTAATAAGACTCTCTGTTTATAAGTCTAGCCCATAATAAGACTCCCTATAAGTCTCAACCCCCTAATAAGACTCCCTGTATTATAAGTCTCGCCCCCTTAAGACTCCCTATAAGTCTCGCCCCCTAATAAGACTCCTTGTATTAAAAATCTCGCCCTTAATAATACCATAGCCTTTAATTACCTCGTAAGTCTCTCATGATTATCCTGGTTTCCTCATTAATGATAATTAGCCTCACAAAAAACAAAAACAAGGGATTATCATAGTGAAGATCTCTCTCTCTCTCTCTCTCTCTCTAATACATACACGTCTTAGTAGAATAAAAAAAAATTACTCACAAAAATTATGGATTAAGTCACAAGTGAAAATAAGTGAAAAGTAAACTACAAAAATACTTATAGGGCTAAAAGTTAAAAGTTGTATTATAAAAGAAACTTTTATAAATATTCAGTACAGAAAGTTTGTGAAGTGTGAAGGGAAAACTCCGCCATGGTAAGTTAGGGCGTAAAGTGTTAAGTAGTGAGGTAAAGTGTTGTGTAGTGAGGTAAAGTGTTGTGTAGTGAGGCAAAGTGTTGTGTAGTGAGGCAAAGTGTTGTGTAGTGAGGTAAAGTGTTAAGTAGTGAGGTAAAGTGTTGTGTAGTGAGGCAAAGTGTTGTGTAGTGGTAAAGTGTTAAGTAGTGAGGCAAAGTGTTGTGTAGTGAGGTAAAGTGTTGTGTAGTGAGGTAAAGTGTTAAGTAGCGAGGTAAGTGTTGTGTAGTGAGGTAAAGTGTTGTGTAGTGAGGCAAAGTGTTGTGTAGTGAGGCAAAGTGTTGTGTAGTGAGGCAAAGTGTTGTGTAGTGAGGTAAAGTGTTAAGTAGTAGGTAAAGTGTTGTGTGAGTGAGGCAAAGTGTTGTGTAGTAGGAAATGTGTGAGTGGTAAAGTGTTGTGTAGTGAGGTAAAGTGTTGTGTAGTGAGGCAAAGTGTTGTGTAGTGAGGCAAAGTGTTGTGAGTGAGGCAAAGTGTTGTGTAGTGAGGCAAAGTGTTGTGTAGTGGTAGAGTGTTAAGTAGTGAGGTAAAGTGTTGTGTAGTGAGGCAAAGTGTTGTGTAGTGAGGTAAAGTGTTGTGTAGTGAGGCAAAGTGTTGTGAGTGAGGCAAAGTGTTGTGTAGTGAGGCAAAGTGTTGTGTAGTGAGGTAAAGTGTTAAGTAGTGAGGTAAAGTGTTAAGTAAGTGTTAGGAGTAAAGTGTTAAGTAGTGAGGTAAAGTGTTAAGTAGTGAGGTAAAGTGTTGTGTAGTGAGGTAAAGTGTTGTGTAGTGAGGTAAAGTGTTAAGTAGTGAGGTAAAGTGTTGTGTAGTGAGGTAAAGTGTTAAGTAGTGAGGTAAAGCGTTGTGTAGTGAGGCAAAGTGTTGCGTAGTGAGGCAAAGTGTTGTGTAGTGAGGTAAAGTGTTGTGTAGTGAGGTAAAGTGTTGCGTAGTGAGGTAAAGTGTTGTGTAGTGAGGTAAAGTGTTGTGTAGTGAGGTAAAGTGTTAAGTAGAAGTAAAAGAGTAATTAGGTTCTACAGTATATAACAACTTGTCGAACCTAACTTGAGAAACTGCTATTATCTCTCAGCGGCAGGTTAACGGCGGTCAATCTCTAGCTTTATTAATCGCTCACTTTCTCTTTAATATGCTATCCATCTCTTTCTCTTGATTATTCTCTCGGTTAATTTTTATTTTTTTTCATTCTGTTCTCTCTCTCTCTCTCTCTCTCTGTCTCACGAGTAACCATCAAAGATTTCTAAAAAAAGTGTTGTTACAAGAACACCCCCCCCCTGACCCGACGAAGACCGACTGTATATACCACAGGATAAAGACAGCCACAGAAACAATAATAATAATAACAACAACAATTCCAATAATACCAACAATAACAATAATAACTTTAATAACAATGACAATAATAATAATAATAATAATAATAATAATAATAACCCACATCATATAAAAGTGGGTGGGAAGGTCCGAGGGGTGGGGGTGTGGGGAGTATGGGTTGAGGGATAGAGCGATTCCGAAGGGGGGAGGAAGGGTTAAGGAGAGACCGAGGACCAAGAAGAGGAGGGGGGAGGATAGGAGAAAAGACCGAGGATAGACCAGACCCAAGACCACCACCTCTACTCTACTCTACTTACCACTCTCAAGTCCTGGCTGGATCACATAAGCGTCGTCCTGGACCCACGCCACCACCTTGACGTACTCCCTCACGTAAGGCGGGATGCGACAACTGTACGAGGAGGAAAAGAAATTAGATTAGTTTCCCCTCCAATCAAGGAGAGTTTTTACATTTTCTATCATTTATTTCTATCTATTTCCTTTCAAAACAATTAAACAAATATTTATGGAGTCTAAGTAAACATAGATAGACTTTCTTAGTAATTTATTAATAGAAAGTATATATTATTTCTTGTTACCTATTACTTAACGAACATACAACACACACGCACATTATGTTAAGGGGTCACCATTATGTGTGTGTGTGTGTGTGTGTGTGTGTGTGTGTGTGTGTGTGTGTGTGTGTGTGTGTGTGTGTGCGCGTGCGTGTTGGCTGGCTCACGTTACATCTTACATAACTCGGGGAAACCTTTTAGGATAAAGACCATATTTTTTCCTTCGTGAAACTGGGAGACTGAGAGTGAGCTGAGAGAGGCTGAGTAAGCTAAGGGAGGATGAGATTGAGCTAAGAGAGGTTGACAGTGAGCTAAGGGAGACTGAGCTTGAGCTAAGGGAGGCCGAGCTTGAGCTAAGGGAGGCTGAGAGTGAGCAAAGGGAGGCTGAGAGTGAGCTGATAGAAAAAAGGTTGAAAATGATGAGAAGGTTAATAGCTCATTGCCTATCTTCAACATAGGAACCTTTAATAATCCTATCTATAAGATCCTTTAAAGAATCCTAAAGTTACGGAACTCTAAAATCCTGTCCCTCCCCCACCACCACCACCTCGTTATCCAGCCTCAGGATTTATCAGGGAAAAAATGCCTCGTCAGTATTTCCCGTCGTAATGTCGCCACTGTTTCCCGCCACCAGGACAAAAAGCCCCCCAGTAAGCCGAAATACCTGTCCACCCCCCCAAAAAATAAAAATAAAAAAGGTAAATAAAAAAAAAAAAAAACACGGTCGGGATTAAACCTTAAACCTACCTCATACTCTAAACAGCACGAGGATGAGATATATCAATATAACCCTTTAATGATGAGAGAGAATTAGTGACCTCCACGTCATATATTCCAAGATGGAGTTAAAATGCTTTATCTCCATTTCCTACGTCTAAGATTTTTTTTTTCTCTCTCTCTCTTCTCCTACCATCACACCTGACACAACACACCATCACACCACAACACAGCACCACCTTCACCACAACAACACAGCACCAGAACTTAATGTCATAAATTAAGACATCGGGTCGTACAGGTGAGCTCCAGGAAATGTAGTGCTCAGGTGTGTCCCTTCAGGTACTGGACACGTGTCACGGGCGCTCCCATACCCAGATCTCGCCACCTGGACATGCCACGAATTCACCAGGGACATTTCCGCTGTGTGGAAATGATATTATTGTGTGTGTGGAGAGAGAGAGAGAGCTGATCTGTTACGAAAGTCGAATGGCCACCCCACCCCACCTCACCTCTTACCACACCTTTACCTCCCTCACCTCACCTCACCTCATCTCCCTGGAAGACTTTACACAACCTCTCCTCCATTCTTTATTTCCATCACCTCGATCTCAAGTACTGAGTTAGTGTGGGAGCCACTTAGGACGGTTCTGGGTGGCCCTGGGTGACCTTTAAGTGGCCCTCGGTGGTCCTAAGTGGCCCTGATGGTGAATAAAAGCCCGGGCCAGCATCACACAATGAGAAAAGTTGAGAAGAAGAAGGTGGAGCATGACGGTCCTCTAACACGCTCTGTTATGGTCTGTCTTCCTCTCCTGGAGACTTACCCGGGTGAGAGGAAGGAGGTGTGAGAGGGAGGAGGTGAGAGGGGGGTTGAAAGGGAGGTGGTGTGAAGGAGGAGGAGGAGGTGAAGGTTGAGAGAGAGAGAGAGAGAGATAGAGAGAGAGTACAACAAACCACCTCTCTCGTTTCAAGCGTGTTGGTCCCCCTTCCATCATCCACAATTCGGCTGGAGTTTCCCGTCCACTCTCAGAGACGTATCCAGATAGGAAAGTGGGAGGTGGGAGGGGGAGATGGGAGAGGACAAGCAGGAGGGGAAAAGAGAGGAGGCGGAGGGCGCAGGACAGGAGAGGACTTATAGACAGCTGGACAACATAACGCAATCCAGAGAACACACAGCCTGTCCAGGATCTGTGTGTGTGTGTGTGTGTAAGAGTGCCCACTATACTGAAAATAATAATAATAATAATAGTAGTACCATGATGTATGTTGGTCTGGGAGGCGGGGAGGTGCAGTGGGGTGGAGGAGGAGATGAAGAGGGGCAGCGGGTGGTCAGTAAAGAGGGTGGGGGGCAGTGGGAGTAAGGGTGGGGGGGCAGTGGGAGTAGGGTATGCTACGCTGTGTCAGTAAATGCAACACTTATACCCTGACAGGTCATTGATGTATGGGATATGTGCGGGGGGGGAGGGGTGGAGTGGAAGCCAGGAGTTAGGCGGTGAGGGAGTGAGGGGGGAGAAGTGAGGAGTGGGGAAGGGGGTAAGAGGAGGAGGGAGGAATTGTAGGAGGGATTGTAAGGATGGAGGTAGAGGATGTAGAAAGATTGGAGGATGCTAAGGAAGTGTAGGGAGGGATTAAATGGAGCATAGAGGGAGGAAGGAGGGAGAGAAGGAAGGCGAGGGAGAGAAGAAAGGAAGGAAGGAGAGGGGGAGAAGGAAGGAAGGAGAGGGAGAGAAGGGAGTATATAGGGAGGTGGCGTGGGGAGAAGCACCTTAACCATCCACCCTAAACTTCACGTAATTACACCGGTCAAACTCAGGTGAGGCAGCCCCTTCCCCCCTCCCCCCAAACACACACACACTAATATCGTCTCACACAATATAATACCTAACATTTTCCCTCTAACCTAACCTGACATGAACTGACCTGAGCTAACCTGACCTGACCTGACCTAGCCGTCCCTCTCCCTTACCTTTCTCCCTCTCTTATCTGCTACAGTATTCACCTTCATTCTTCTTCTCTTGCATGTTATTTTTTTTCCAGGTTACAGCTACACACAAAGACGACAACCTAACCTAACCTAATCAAGTTTATCCCAACTTTAAATCTAGCTTCCACTCTCACACACTTCACCTCTCACATACCTCACCTCTCACACACCTCACCTCTCACCTCTCACACACCTCACCTCTCTCACCTCTCACACTCCTCACCTCTCACACACCTCACCTCTCACACTCCTCACCACTCCCCACACCTCCCCACCCACTCCCCCTCCTCTCCACCTCCTCCCCTCTCCCACACCTCACCTCTCCCCACACTCCCTCACCTCTCCACCCTCCACCTCTCCCCACACCTCACCCACTCCCCCCCTCTCCCTCCTCTGCTCCCCCCTCCCTCACCTCTCCACACACCTCACCTCTCCCCCACCTCCCCACCCCTCTCCCCCTCACCTCTCCCACACCTCCCTCTCCCCACCTCCCACCTCTCCCACCTCTCCCCCACCTCCCACCTCCTCCCCCACACCTCCCCACTCCACCCCACCTCCACCTCTCTCCCACACTCCTCACCCTCCCCACACCTCACCTCTCACACCTCACCACTCACACACCTCCCCACCCACTCCCACACACCTCCACCTCTCACACTCCTCACCTCTCACACACCTCACCTCTCACACACCTCACCACTCCCCACCCCACCTCCCCTCTCCCCACACACCTCACCTCTCCCCCACCTCACCTCTCCACCTCTCTACCTCCTCACCTCTCACCCCCCTCACCCCTCTCCCCCTCCTCCCCACCCCTCTCACACCACCCCACCTCTCACACTCCTCACCACTCACACACCTCACCTCTCACACACCTCACCTCTCACACACCTCACCTCTCACACTCCTCACCTCTCACACCTTTCTCTCCTTTCTTCTGGTTCACACAATCTTTTCCTCCCCTTCCCTTTGTCCTGTAGTTTCACATGATTTTTTTCCCCTCACTATTTCTGTGTCTGAGAATTTCCTGAGCCTCATGTTGTCTTCCAGTGTGTTACATAATAGTCTCGTATAAAATTATGCAACTTAATTCTATTTCGTAATTTGTGTTAAGTGAAGAAGGTGTTAAAGTGGAATCATTTGAAGTGTGTGTAATTTGGATACGATTTTCAAGTTGTTCATTTTTTGAGTGTTTTAACTTAAGGGTAATCAATTAGCTGCATTCTTAAATTGTTTTTCACTTATGAGGAATATTGATCGTATGAGTTTTGGTGAATCTTAAGAGCTACTGGGTCTCTCTCTCTCTCTAAGATTATCACCCATCTCTATCTCTCTCCCCATGACTATGACCCATCTCTCCCCCCCCCCATGACCACCACCACCCATAACACCCCAGGCACTCACACTCTCACGCCGCCCTTCTCATCTTTACCTCATTCTCCTCCCTCCTACACACCTCCTCCTGGTTACCATATTCTTCCTCTCACATAATTAACCACTTTTTCTCGCTCTTATTTACTCGCGGGTAATATTCACCTGCCTAATGTAATTTACCTGGTCGTATTTTTTTTAATGGTGATTGTTACTTAATTTGAAGTCTTTTTTGTGTGTTTTTCAAGATGTTATTATAAAATTCTCATTCAATTATTTCTTTAACTTTTAAGTAGGTTTTTTTACAATATTTTTTGTTCTTGTGTTATATTGATAGTTCACCTGACCTAACCTGACCTGATCTTAACCTCTTTCCATCTATAGGGAAGATTGTAGCTGCTAAAGTTATATATATATTTCTCATCCATTAATCATCTAAACGAGCTATACCACCCACACACACACACACACACACACACACACACACACACACACACACACACCAATCTAGCTCTCCCTGTTGGGCCACACATTCACAACCTACCCACCACCTTCCCTCCTTCACATCATAGAGGATCTTTTATAAACTAGCGTCTTAATCCCCGCCGGCGCCTCCTTCACCCCCCTCACCAGACCAGATTCTTCCCCCACCTGTTGTGAGTGAGATGCTGGGACGAGATTATCAAAACTACGTAAAGTAACTTTTTTTTTATCCTTTTAACAAACAAAAAGTTACATCATATTAACACTAAGACACTAATTACATGCGTTTATTGAGCACACTAATTAACACAATGGGATTACTTTAACATCATCTATTGTTAATCTTGTACGTAAGGGGGGTGGTGAGACTACGTTCGTATTGTTAAATTGTTTCGGTAATTGGAGACGGAGGAATGCACTTGGTTACCGTCTAGGATCATCGGTGTAATTTTGGCGAGAGAGAGAGAGAGAGAGTGTGTGTGTGTTTACCTGAACAACATGAGATCAAATATGTACAGAACTAACACATACTACTACCACCACCACCCTACTACTACTACTGCTACTACTACTGCTACTACCACCACCACCCTACTACTACCACCACCACCATAGCAACACTACCACAACAATAGCAGGAGGTTCTATCACCACTACCAGTACAACCACACCACCACTGCTATCACCACCACACTACCACAGCATCACACAACAGCAGGAGGAGCACTACCACCACTAGCCACACCACCACCACCATCACTACCACAGCATCACTACAACAGCAATAGAAGCACTACAACCACCACCACCACCACCACCCACAGCATCACACCACAGCAGCAGGAGAAGCACTAGCACCACTACAACCACCACCACCACTACCACAGCAGCAGGGAGAAGCACTAGCACCACTACAACCCACACTACTACTACAGGAGAAGCACTAGCACCACTACAACCACACCACCATCACTACCACAGCATCACACCCACAGCAGCAGGAGAGAAGCACTAACACTAGCCACACCACCACCACTACCACAGCAGCAGGAGAAGCACTAGCACCACTACAACCACACCACCACCACTACCACAGCAGCAGGAGAAGCACTAGCACCACTACAACCACACCACCATCACTACCACAGCATCACACCACAGCAGCAGGAGAAGCACTACCACCACTATAATCACACCACCACTACAACCACCACAGCAGTAGGAGGAGGGCCACTCATTAGCAAGGTATTCACACTGGTGCCGATAACTGCCCAGTATCGACAAAACGTTGGGACACGTCCTCCGCCACTGATTTGTCCCGCCCGTTCCCGTTACCGTTCCCGCCGTTCTTCCTGGTCCTGTTTCAGTTCTTTCCGTTTTCGTGCCGTTTTTCCCGTTCCCGCCGTTTTGTACCGTTGATCCGGTCCTGTTGTACCGCTGATCTAGCCCAGTGCTATTGTTGTACCGTTGATCATTCTAGTACCGTAAAACTAACAGCATCTGTTTACTGTTGTTAGTGATGTATACCACAAAAGCCACCACGAGTATGTATATATGTATGTGAGCTTGTATATGAATGTATATATGTAGGTTACTCAAAGGTACACCTGCATTAATATAACTATGTATGAATGCACTGTATTTACCTCTATGTATATATGTATGTGTAGGTACTTACAATAAGCTGATGATAATAATAATAATAATAATAATAATAATAATAATAACTACAACATAAGCACCGCTGATTAAACTAATTTGTGGCGAGAAATGTTTCCTGTTTTGGCCATAAAGTATTTATATGTTAATTAAATGTGTTTTTTTTATAGTTAATAACACGACTTAACTCTTTCATTACCGAGCTCTCAATTATTACCACGATCACACCTACTGTTATTATTATCATTATTATTATTACCGCTAGTTTACGATACCTTGAGGGGGTGGGGGGGAGGTAATTTAGCGACTATCTCCTGCCTAAATAGTCTTATAATGTCAATAATACTACTGTATATATGACACAGTATGAAAATTAATAAATAGTACACACACACACACACACACACACACACACACACACACACACACACACACACACACACACACCAACTGCGTCTTTCACACTAAGCGACAAATTAAAATCAAGGTCAATGTAAATTAAACGAGATTACACGAGAGGTAGGAGTTAACTCGTTGCCAAAAAGTTATATTGTCTTCTTGTCTTTCTTTTTCCTTGAGTTGCTGTACTGTGTTGTATTGTGTTACGTAGTGTCGGTAGTGTTGTTTTGTGCTGTATAGTGTTGTATCGCGTTGTATTGTGTTGTAGTTTATTATGATGTATTTCTAAACACACAAAACGTACATCACACACACACACACACACACACACACACACACACACACACACACACACAGTAGCTTTGCGAGTAAAACTTAAGTATATTTTTCTAGTAACGAGACAAATTTATGAACACCTAATGAAATCCTAAACCAACACTGTCTCACCAACACCACCACCACACCAACACCACTACCTCACCAACACCACCACCACCACCTCTACCTCCAACACCACTACCTCACCAACACCACCCACCAACACCCACCACCTCCTCACCAACACTACCTCCCACCAACACACCACTACACCAACACCACCACTACCAACACCACCACTACCTCACCAACACCACCACTACCTCCAGCACCACTACCTCACCAACACCACCTCCTATACTACTTCACCCCCAACACCACTACCTCCCCATCACCCCCTCACCACCACACACCAACACTACCTCATCACCACTACACCAACACCACCACCACACCAACACTACCTCACCAACACCTCTACCACCAACAACACCAACAACACAACCACCACACCACCACCACTACACCAGCACCACTACCTCACAACGCCTCTACCACACCACCACCTTACCAACACCACCACTACACCAGTACCACCACTACACCACACCATCACTACACCAGTACCACCACTACACCACACCACCACTACACCAGTACCACCACTACACCACACCATCACAACACACTCAGTACCACCACTATACCACACCACCACTACACCAGTACCACCACCACACCAGCACCACACACACTACACCACCACTACACAGCACCCACACACCAGCACCACACCACCACCACACCAGCACCACACCAGCACCACACCAGCACCACTACACCAACACACACACCTACTAGTTACTACGAGACACCTTCTAATTGCTACACCAGAATATCAAAGCTTTATTTTTTGTTTGGGGTCATAAAAGGCAATTTCTTGAGTGAGATTAAGACGTGTGATTGTGAAAATATTCTTGACACACACAGAGACTTCGTTAACCAGGTGAGGACAGGTGTTAAGACTAATTAAGAAGGATCACGTGAAGATTAGACACTCTAGTTTAATATCACGTGAAGATTAAACACACCAGTTTATATCACGTGAAGATTAGGCACCCCAGTTTATATCACGTGAAGATTGCACGCCAGTTTATATCACGTGAAGATTAGACACGCCAGGTTATATCACGTGAAGATTAGGCACCCCAGGTTATATCACGTGAAGATTACACCCCAGGTTATGTCACGTGAAGACTAGACACCCAGGTTATATCACGTGAAGATTAGACACCCAGGTTATATCACGTGAAGATTAGGAGCACCCCAGGTTGGGTTTGCATAAAAGTGTTTAATCATCAGGTGAAATAAGCTGGAGTGTCCAATATTCAGGTGACTAATGAAGAGCACCTGATCTCACAATGAAATAAATCCTGAACCAATCATAATGACAGGTGAGGTGGCCAGTGAATACAACGTTCACTACCACCCATCAGGGTCAATGGTTCGTCGTCCGGGGGCCAAGTCCACCAGCTGTGAACGGGTACCTAAGTGGGGGAACCACGTGCAATGGCGGCCACACTACCTCGCTACAATCAACGGAAAATCATAGATATTAATTAATAAGACGACACAATTTATAAAGGTTATATTGTGGTGAGGGAGGGGGGAGGAGGAGAGGGAGGTGGAGGAGGCAGGAGGGTAGGAGGAGGAGGTGGGGAGGAGGTGGGGAGAGCGGATGGGGGGTAATGGTACTTTGACCATATATACTATGTATGTAGGTAAATTTTACTGCCGAATCGGACAGTTTACCGCTCGTGAGAGAGAGAGACCTGCACATCATACACCTGGCAGCGAGGAGACTCACCTGAGGACGGCTGTGTTGCCACTGATGACATACTCATCGTACACCTGCACCTCGTAATCTTGGCGAACCTACCAACAATACCAAGTAGTATCATGACATTACACACACACACACACGCACACACACGAGTTATCTATAACATCTCGTCCTAACAGTATATTGCTCGGCCTACTAATAACAGGGAACAGGTTATCATGACGAGTGGGAGCCAACAACAGTGTACACCTTCTTGGTACTGAGGAGCTACACACACACACACAAAACAAACACAACAACATAACACATACATATACACACACACACACACACACACAACACAAACACATATACACTACAAACACATACACAAATACACACACAAACAAAAACAATAAACACACACAACACAAACACATATACACTTACACAAATACATCACAAAAACACACAAAACACAAAAAACAATAAGAACACACACACACACACACACGCCCAGTCTAGTGTATGTTGCATTATTCATACGTACGTCTACAATATTTCACTGTAAGATAACAAATAAACAGACACAAAACAGAGTACATAATTATGAACATACGGATCAAGGAGGAGACAAACAAACAAGAACACAAGTAAACAATAATAAAAAGAATAAAACAAAGTTAGTCTCCGTCACATTAGAGTCAGTCAAGTCAGTCAGTCAGTCAAGTCAGTCAGCCCACAACTACACGCAGATATCACTTAACCTAACCTCACTCAAATGACTCATAAGATCAATTTTCCCTCGTAACTGGTTGGGCTTTTAACTACTGTACTAAAACCATCCAAAATGGCAGAATATATACGCCAAGACTCGACCCCCCCCCCAACCTCCTTCACCGCTCCTCAATTAGCAAAAGTTATTAGGGAAAAATTATATAACTGAATCTTTGTTAAATAATTCTGTAGTCTTAATTTTGTACAGTATATGGTGTTAAATGGATAGGTATCTAATTAAGCTTACAGGTAAGAGTACACAGGTAAGATAACACAGGTAAGATAACACAGGTAAGATAACACAGGTAAGAGTACACAGGTAAGACAACACAGGTAAGATAAACACAGGTAAGATACACAGATGAGTACACAGGTAAGATAACACAGGTAGAGTACACAGAGAAACACAGTAAGATCAGAGTCACAGGTAAAACAAATTAAGAGTGCAAGGTAAGATAACACGGTAGATCATACAGGTGAGCACAATAAGATAACACAGGTAAGAAACAAGAGTGACACAGGTAAATACACAGTTAAGATAACACAGTAAGAGTACACAGGTAAGACAACACAGAAGAGTACACAGTTGAGATGAAGATAACACAGTGAGCACACAGGTGAGTGCACAGGTAAATACACAGATAGGTACACAGAAATCAAGAAGATAAGGTGTACACAGGTAAGACAACACATAAGAGGCACAGTAGATCACAGGAGATAACACAGAGAGTCACAGGTAAGATAACAATAAGATAACAGTAACAACAGGTAGCACAACCACTAGTAAGGTACCAGGAGAGATAACACAGGTAGACAACACAGGTAAGAGTACACAGGTAAGAGTACACAGGTAAGATAACACAGGTAAGATAACACAGGTAGAGTACACAGGTAAGACAACACAGGTAAGATAACACAGGTAAGAGTACACAGATGAATAACCGGTAAGAGTACACAGGTAGTACACAGGTAAGATAACACAGGTAAGATAACACAGGTAGATAACACAGTAAGAGACGAAATAACACAGGTAAAGTACACAGGTAAGACAACACAGATAAATAACAAAAGATAACACAGGTGAAAACCAGGTGAGAGTACAAGGTAAGATAAACGTAAGACAACACAGGTAAGATAACACAGGTAGAGTACATATACACAGGCAAGACAACACAGGTAAAAACACAGGTAAGATAAACACAGTTGAGACAAGACTAGATAACACGAAGAGTACACAGGTAGATAACACAGGTAAGACAACACAGGTAAGAGTACACAGGTAAGATAACACAGGTAAGACAACACAGTAAGATAACACAGACAGGTACAGAGTGAGTACACAGGTAAGATAATAAACAACAAAGTAAGATAACACAGTTAAGATAACACAGAAGAGTACACAGGTAAGTCACAGGTAAGACAACACATAAGATAACACAAAGTAAGAAGAGCACACAGTAAGACACACAGATAGAGTACACAGATAAGATAACACAATAAGACAACACAGGTAAGACTTACAAGAGTACACAGAGACACAGGTAAGATAACACAGGTAAGACAACAGAAGATAACACGGTAGAGTACACAGGTAAGGTCACAGTAGAAACACAGTAAGACAACACAGTAAGATAACACAGAAGAGTACACAGGTAAGATAACAAGATACACAACACAGGTAAGACAACACGGTAAAACAACACAGGTAAGACAACAGGTAAGATAACACAGGTAAGAACACAGGTAAGATAACACAGGTAACACAACACAGGTAAGATAACACAGGTAAGAACACAGGTAAGATAACACAGGTGAACACAGGTAAGATAACACAGGTAACACAACGTAAGACAACATAGAGCACACAGGTAACGTAAGACAACACAGGTAAACAACACAGGTACGAGCACACAGGTAAATAACACAGGTAAGAACACAGGTAGATAACACAGGTAAGAACACAGGTAAGATACAGGTAACACAACACGTAAGATAACCAGGTAAGAACCATAAGATACAACACAGGTAAAACAACACAGATAACACATGGATAACAGGTAAGAACACAAGTGAACAGGTAAGATGGGTAACACAACACAGGTAAGATAACACAGGTAGAACACAGGTAAGATAACCAGGTAAGAACACAGAATACAGGTAACACAACAGGAAAACACAGGTAAGCACAATAGATAACACAGGTAAAACAACACAGTACGAACAGGTAAGACAACACAGGTGCAGTACACGTAGATAACACAGGTAAACAACACAATTAAAACAACACAGGTAAGACAACACAGGTAAGACAACACAGGTAAGAGTACACAGGTAAGATAACACAGGTAAGGCAACACAGGTAAGAGTACACAGGTAAGATAACACAGTAAGAAACACAGGTAAAAACAAACAGGGTAAGACAACACAGGTAAGAACAAGGTAAACAACACAGGTAAGACAAATACAGGTAAGAACACAGGTAAAAACAACACAGGTAAGACAACACAGGTAAGAACACAGGTAAAACAACACAGGTAAGACAACACAGGTAAGAACACAGTAAAAACAACACAGGTAAGACAACACAGGTAAGAACACAGGTAAAACAACACAGGTAAGACAACACAGGTAAGAACACAGGTAAAACAACACAGGTAAGACAAACACAGTAAGAACACAGGTAAAACAAACACAGGTAAGACAACACAGGTAAGAACACAGGTAAAACAACACAGGTAAGACAACACAGGTAAGAACACAGGTAAAACAACACAGGTAAGACAAACACAGGTAAGAACACAGGTAAAAACAAACACAGGTAAGACAACACAGGTAAGAACACAGGTAAAACAACACAGGTAAGACAAACACAGGTAAGAACACAGGTAAAACAACACAGGTAAGACAAATACAGGTAAGAAACAGGTAAAACAACACAGGTAAGACAACACAGGTAAGAACACAGGTAAAACAACACAGGTAAGATAACACAGGTAAGACACAATCATTAAGAAGTGCCTGGGTGAGGGAAATCTTTTGTTTTAATGGATGAAAGAATTAAAAGTGTACGAAAGATGAATTAATGAGTAAGAGAAGGAAAAATAATGACAATAAAGACAATTACGTTCTCTCACACACACACACACACACACACACACACACATACACACACACACACACACACATACACACACACACCTACCTGCCCTGACGGTGACAGTCCGGGAGACGATTTTGCCGACGGAGGAAGAGGCGAGGCACCTGTAGGTGGAGGCGTGAACGTCTTGCCGGTAGGAGCGAGGGCTGAAGGGCAGGAAGATGAGGGAGCCATTGGGTAGGATCTCCCTCACTCCTACTAGCGTACTGGCCGGCTGTAGACCTGCCTCCCCCACCACCCATGACACCTGTGCGGACACAAAATTTACCTGTGTTAAGTCTCTCACCTGGTAATTAACTTTCAGTATTTATCACCTGATGTAAATGTGTAAATCATAAGTTCAGAAAATGTGTAAATGTGTGTAAATGAGTTTAATAGACACGACACCTGTTTGTAAATAAATTCACCTGTGTTTTCTTATTAACTTTATGTATTTAGTTGTAAAAAAAAAGAAGTAAATTATACCTTTAAGAAATATGTATAATCGACTTCAGTACATATAATACACCTGTAATTTAAACGCATATCAAATAGCTACGAAATATACATAAATTAACCCACCATACATCATACACCCAGGGAAAAAAATACACACAGAAAATACAAAATACTGTACAACCACGACACCACAAACACGAGGTCATATGTATAACGTCTCTCAACATACCGACTTTAACTTTCACTAATAATACATAATCATACACTATACACCCATGAAAAACACGACACCTAACACCCCCCCCCCATACATTATACAACCACGCCTGTAACCTCGAATTTATCCTGGTAGTAGTGGTACAGTATTCTGGCTATTGTATTCTTTTATTCATACACTTAATACATTATATATTTATACATCCACCCAAAAATATATATGTATATATGTGTGTGTGTGTGTGTGTGTGTGTGTGTTTTGTCTTCTAAGTATTACTATTCTTTTTGCCACACACTGTACCTAACAAACCATCATTACTACGTACTATACTTTAGCCACACACTGTAACTCAAACACCACCATCACAACTATTATTTTTGTCACACCGTGTCACAGGTGAGAAGAGTACAGGTGAGAGGTAATTGGTGACATCACACACACACACACACCACCAAGTCACCTGTGTTAATTAGCGGGTGAGTTATTTACCTTACGGAGTCACGTTAGTAGGTGTGTATGTTACGACCACACACACACACACACACACACACACACACACACACACACACACACACACACACACACACACACATACATACATACACTCCGGATAAAATATTAACGCGATTCCGGTTAATGGGAAAGGGACATGATTTTTTTTTCTATTATCTATTATTCCCCCCTTTACAGAGAGGTGTATAAAGGATGTGGCTTTGCTTGTCTGTCTGTATGAATTATGGACAGGATATAGCGGTCGCGGTCGGAGTGAGCGCATGATTCACTGGTCGGTGGCCATTTACTTGTGGTGTGGTCGGATGGTCAGGGGTTTTAGGAGGGAGGGAGGAAGGAGGTGGTGGAGGGAGGGAGGGGGAGGAGGGAGGGGTAGAGGATTTATGGGTGGGAGGGAGTAGAAATGGGGAGGGAAGGGAGAGGTGTATAGGGAGGGAAGAAGATAGGTGTAGGGGACTAGAGGAGGGATGGGGGTAAGGGGGAGGAAGGTGGGGAGGGAGTGGGTGGGGATAGGGGGGAGGTGGGGAGGAGGGAAATAGTACGTTTGTTTGTTGGTCGTTTTACGTACGTACACGTGTATACTTAAATGTAGACTCGCACTTACACTTACATGGAAATATATGTAAACCACACACACACACACACACACACACACAGTATTTTGGTATCGATCGACCACAGATTATCTTGTAAATATAGAGCTGAGCCGCGACAATGTGAGTTACCTCTAATATTCTCTCTTACTAGCTTTAAGTTGAGAGAGAGAGAGAGAGAGAGAGAGAGAGAGATAAGACCTTCTCACCTGAAATCCCGACATAGGAACATCTTACCTATTTACTATTCTCCTATCAGTTTAGTCAGATGGGTGATATAGGTGTGATATGTCTGTTTATGTCTTTCTCTATGTCTGTGTGTGTGTGTCTGGTGTCTGTCTTCAATTAGCTGTTAGTATTTATTACAGCTGCGTATTATTACTACTACTACTACTACTTCTATACTTAATAAGAGCCATCAACAGTACACCTCCGCCCATCAATAAGTACGTGGGCGTAACGACGAGTGGAAAGGATCTGTCATGGGCGCGGTGTGGGGTTACGTACCGTGGGCATGGGGTTGCCGTGGGCGGAGCAGTGAAGGGCAGCACCGGTGGTGTTGAGGAAGGAGAGGGAGCGGGGAGGCTCCACCAGGAATTGAGGTCCTTCCTGCACCCCTGAGCGGCTCTCCCCTGCAAGGAAAACAACAACAATTAATAAACAAACAAAAACACAAATAAAACAATCACACACACACACACACACACACACACAAACACACATACTGTCTCTGGCAAGTTTAGGAACCCCCACCCGACACACACACTAATAATAATAATAATAATAATAATAATAATAATAATAATAATAACAACAATAATAATATAATAATAATAATAATAATAATAATAATAATAATAATAATAATAATAACAGTAATAGTAATAATAATAACAACAACAATAATAATAATAATAACTAATAATAATAAAACATACCAAATACAAAAAAATAATCATATAAACACACTAACATCTCACTAAAATAAACATCTATTCAAATCTTCAAATAAAACACAAGAAAAAGACGAAAAATACAATTGTTCTATTATTTCCCTGACGTCACCATATTTTCCCTGACGTCACCATATTTTCCCTGACGTCACCATATTTTCCCTGACGTCACCACACTTTCCCTGACGTCACCATATTTTTCCGAACTAAAATAAATCGCATAAATACTATGGGTTTATATCTTCATGGAGATAGTCGATTTTTTCTCTTTTTTTCTTTCAAGGTATATGAGAGAGAGAGAGAGAGAGAGAGAGAGAGAGAGAGAGAGAGAGAGAGAGATGAAAATAGGCAGACATACAAAATTAAACAGAGGTAGACAGGTAAACAAACAGACGTAGACAGTGACAGACAGATGAAAATAGGTAGACAGAAATACAAACTTAGACATAGACAAACAGACGAAGACAGACAGACAGACAGAGAGTGAGGCTGAGAGCGTCCCAACACGAATCAGTAACCAAGGTGACGAGACCAACTCAGCCCACAACACAACACACCTACACCACAGCTACCACACCTACACCACAGATACCACACCTACACCACAACTACCACACCTACACCAGATACCACACCTATACCACAGATACCACACCTACACCACGCTACCACACCACCGCACAGATACCACACCTACACCACAGATACCACACCTACACCACAGATACCACACCTACACCACAGATACCACACACCTACACCACAGCTACCACATCTACACCACATCTACCACACCTACACCACAGATACCACACTACACCACAGATGCCACACCTACACCACACCTACCACACCACCACAGATGCACACCTACACCACAGCTACCACATCTACACCACAGATACCACCTACACCACATCCTACCACACCTACACCACAACTACCACCTACGCCACATCACCACCTGCACCACAACCACCACACCTACACCACAACTACCACACCTACACCACAGCTACCACACCTACACCACAGATACCACACCTACACCACAGATACCACACCTACACCACATCTACCACACCTACACACAGCTACCACACCACCACACACAGATACCACACCTACACCACAGATACCACACCTACACCACAGCTACCACACCTACACCACATCTACCACACCTACACCACAACCACCACACCTACACCACAACCACCACACCTACACCACAACCACCACACCTACACCACCACACCACCTACAAAAGACTAAAAAGGGTTTAAACCATCGCCTTCAGAGTTAAACCGTCGTCCTCAAATGATTAAACCACGAAAGAGAACAATTAAATATAAACAGAGAGAGAGACCCATAGTATTTAATACCAACATTACTCGACCCGTAAATACCCAACTTGTGTGTGTGTAAAACCCTCTCATCTATGTCTCTACATCTCATCATCTTGTATCCACTGTCTTCTCTTTATTCTTGTTCTTCTCTTCTCTCTCTTTTTCATCCTACTCATTATGCTTTACTTTCTCCCTTCCATCTTATTAATTCTTCTTCTTCTTCATCCTTTCAATATCTTTTTATTTATTCTTATTCCTTCGTCTTTTGCCTATTTTCTTTTTCATTTCTTTCTCCTTCACTTTCTTTCTTATTATTCTTATTTTTCTTTCTTCAATTTTTTCTTTCATTTTCTCCATCTTCTTAATTTTCTCTCAGTTTTTCTTGTTCCCCTTTTATTTTTATTTTCTTCTTCTCGTCTTGTCACCGGTACATTGATAATCCCCAGACATGGTAAACACAACCTCGGGTAAGTGGTGGTGAGGAGTGGTGGTGGAGGTGGTGAGGAGTGGTGGAGGTGAGGAGTGGTGGTGAAGGTGGTGAGGAGTGGTGGTGGTGGTGATGATAGTGGTGGTAGTAATGGTGGAGGTGGTGGTAAGTAATGGTGGAGGTGATAGTGGTGGGTGGTGGTGAGTAGTGGTGGTGATGGTGGTGATAGTGGTGGTGGTGGTATCGTGTAGTGGCCGCAGTGAACATGACAGTCTCTCTCTCAACCCTGGGGAGACCTTGTGGGAGGGAATGAGGAAGGAATGAGGGAGGAAAGGAATGTGAGGGAGGGAGTGTGAGGGAGGTAGAGAGTGCGAGGGTGTGAGTTAAGGAGGGCGCGCGCACACGCGCGCACACACACACACACACACAAGTGGAAAAGAAACTCACTCAAACGCAATTCCTCTTAACTCTTAAAATACCTTAACTTCAGTTGCACCAAAAAGTCGTATAGTAGAATTCCATTGAAATTTAAAGAAAATAATTTACAACACTTATGATATCAGTTACAAGAGAGAGAGAGAGAGAGAGAGAGAGATAACAGAACCCGGACAGAATACATGATGACACACTGGGTTCATATTAAAACCGGGTCAGGAAGAAGAGATCACAAGACTGATCCACTACGAAACAGAACGAGATAATTCAACCAAAAATAACCCGGACAGGAAGACAAGATAACACAAAGGGAATTTAGCAAGATAACCAGGTAATGATTTGATGACCACCTTCCGTGTGTGACCGACAAACACACAAACACACACACACACACACACCTGGTGACCTTTCCTGACCTGGTATAACTCACTGTGTCTTTTCCTTAACAAAAATCTTAACCTTGTAACCACTTAAATCAAATGATAAATAAATAAAAACAAAAGAAATAATAAATCATAATAAAAAATAAATAAAACTTACAATAACAATAATCGTGATAATCATAAAAAATATATCAATAGCAAAAAATAAGATGAAGGATCCTTAATTACAATACTAAATATAATAATAATTAATAACAATACTACGAAGATATAGCAGTATGTATTGTAAAGGCCCCCTCAATCACCTCTCACTCCCCCTCTCACCTTCCCTCTCTCTCTCCCTCCTTCAGCCTCCACACACCTACCAGTAAGTGCCAATGTCTCAAATACCAACACTGGCACGCACACATATCCTCCTACCCCCACCTTCAAGCATGTTCCCGACACACACACAAAACACCCAGTAGGTCCTCCCCCACACCTCACCCACCCCACACACACACACCCAGCAGCCCGCCCACCCCCCACACCCACAGACAAAATCCCTGGAATTTCATTGGGTTGGATCTGTAAGTCTGGATGAAGCAGGAGACTCCACCACTTTGATCTCTCGTCTCTGGATTCCCAAACATGCCTAAGTTGTTTTTTTCCCTTCACACACACACACACACACACACACACACACACACACACACACACACAAACACGTAAATTTTTTCCCTTTGTAGTGCAATGGCGAGAAGGCACCTCATTGGTTCATTTTATCTACGTCACAAACACCTGGTGGCCAATATGGTGTTGAAAATGCACTGAGACTCTACCACAACTGGATGCCTCGACTTACCACCACACCACCGTCACCATCCTACACACCCCGTCTTCTACACCACACCACCGTACACCCGTCACCGTCTCCTACACCACACCACCGTCTCCTACACCCGTCACCGTCTCCTACACCACACCACCGTCACCGTCTCCTACACTCATCACCGTTACCGTCTCCTACACCACACCACCGTCTCCTACACCCGTCACCGTCTCCTACACCGTCTTACTCACCCGGAAACAACTCGGAAAGTCATTCTCAAAATTGCATCAGCTGACCTCGATACACTATGTTCGTCACGAGGGGTTTAACTTTCTGAGGGCGAGTTTTAACTTTCTGAGGACAAGGGTTTACTGTAACTTTCTAAGGACAAGGGTTTAAATTTCTGGGGACGAGGGTTTAAACTTTCTGAGGACGAGGGTTTAACTTTCTGAGGACAAGGGTTTAACTTTCTGGGGACGAGGGTTTAACTTTCTGAGGACGAGGGTTTAACTTTCTAAGGACGAGGGTTTAACTTTCTAAGGACGAGGGTTTAACTTCCTGAGGACGAGGGTTTAAACTTTCTGAGGACGATGGTTTAAAAATTATTGTCAAATCAAACTATGAACACAATAACTTAAACATGTCCCTCACTTCTCTCCTTCTCTCACCCTCACTTCTCTCACCCTCACTTCTCTCCGTCTCTACTTCCCTCCCGTTAAACCGCTTCATCCAGTTTTAATCTTCAGGATGGTAATAAACATCAATCATCAGTGTTTACGTGTTTTTTACTATTAATGTTTACTATAAAAGAGAGAGAGAGAGAGAGAGAGAGAGAGAGAGAAAGAAAGATCACCACCAACAATAAAAATGGTTAAGTGTGAAATTGTAGAGATAAAACACCTTAATATGAACATGCAAAAAATCGGGTCGTATTTCCCATAGGTCCGACCCGACACAACCACTGAACACATTCTGCCATCCCGCCGAAATTTTATATCACATGACTCGTGATTATTTCTGGCGGGATATTTGGCGAATTGGCGCGAAAACAAAAATGATAATCCTCCTGCCCAGTTATCTACTTCGGCGCGAAAAAGAATCATCGAGAAATGGCGCGAAAAACTATCCTTCAGAGCCCAGTAATCTAGAAATGGCGCGAAAAAACTATCCTTCAGAGTCCAGTAATCTAGAAATGGCGCGAACATATCCTCTTGAAATTAGTTATCTAGAATTGGCGCGAAAAAAAATAATCTAGAACTGGCGCGAAAACAAAATCTAGAAATGGCGCGAAAAAAAAATCGAGAATTGGCGCGAAAAAAAATCTAGAAATGGCGCGAAAAAAGCAACTCTCCTGTGAACGGTAATGTAATCCAGCCTAACGCCCCCTAACTCTCGCTAACATGGTATGGTCAGGACACGTTATGCTCTGGTTAATTTGATCGTCAGAGAATGTTTAGTGTTGTGGTGTACGATGTTGGTTATTAGCCACGAGTTAACGCTATTGGCAGAGGATAACGTTACTGTTTAGGGAATCATTATCGACTTGGATACCTATTTTAACCTAACCTGACCTAACATTAACCTCCCTATCCCTAACCTTACTTAACCTTACTTAACCTAACGTAACCCCCAGGTAATATTTGGGTGTTTAATCATCAGGTGAAATAAGCTGGGGGGGAGCTAATCTTCACCTGACCACACTACCTCCCTGACCTCTTCATTTTGACCTTTGACCTGTTAAAAACTGTCTCAGGTCAAGAGGTCATCACTGTGAGGTTAACGATCCTTACTGGTACAGAGAAGATTAAGTAATGTCCGTTATGTTATGTCTAATGAGATTGAAAGTGATCGATTGAGTGACTAGATCCCGTGTTGATTACAATACTCTCATCCACAGGGAAACTACTCACACACACACACACACACACACACACACACACACACACACACACACACACACACACACCAGCACCCCGCCGTCTATAATAAAGGACAGTATTGATAGCGCTCTTAAAACAGAATTCTCCGCGGACGTCAGAGAGAGAGAGAGAGAGAGAGAGAGGAATGTTAACAGGTTAGCCAGTGAGGGAGGGAGGAGGGAGAGGAAGGACAGGGAATGGCAGGGAGGAAGGGAGGGATCCTGCCGACAATGAACACAGAGCGTGGAGCAGGCAGCCATTGGTCCGTGTGCCCTGCCCGTGTCAACATCGGCCTCCGCTAATGTAAACAATCCAAGCCTCGACTGCTGCCTAACCCCCTCCCCCCTACCAGATGGTGATGAACGACCCCTTCCCCTGCCAGATGGTGATGAACGACCCTTCCCCTGCCAGATGGTGATGAACGACCCCCTTCCCCTGCCAGATGGTGATGAACGACCCCTTCCCTGCCAGATGGTGATGAACGACCTTCCCCCTGCCAGATGGTGATGAACGACCCTTCCCCTGCCAGATGGTGATGAACGACCTTCCCCTGCCAGATGGTGATGAACGACCTTCCCCTGCCAGATGGTGATGAACGACCTGCCAGATGATGAACGACCCTGCCAGATGGTGATGAACGACCCTTCCCCTGCCAGATGGTGATGAAGACCCCTTCCCCTGCCAGATGGTGATGAACGACCCCTTCCCCTGCCAGATGGTGATGAACGACAGATGGAACGACCCCTTCCCCTGCCAGATGGTGATGACGAGACCCCCTGCCAGATGGTGATGAACGACCCTTCCCCTGCCAGATGGTGATGAACGACCGACAGATGGTGATGAACGACCTTCCTGCCTGCCAGATGGTGATGAACGACCCCTTCCCCTGCCAGATGGTGATGAACGACCCCCTTCCCTGCCAGATGGTGATGAACGACCTTCCCCTGCCAGATGGTGATGAACGACCTCCTTCCCCTGCCAGATGGTGATGAACGACCTCCTTCCCCCAGATGGTGATGAACCCTTCTGCCAGATGGTGATGAACGACCCCTTCCCCCTGCCAGATGGTGATGAACGACCCTTCCCCTGCCAGATGGTGATGAACGACCCCTTCCCCTGCCAGATGGTGATGAACGACCTCCTTCCCCTGCCAAATGGTGATGAACGGAACCCCTGCTAACCCTCCTCCCCCTTCCCCCACACCTAATCGTCCCCCTCCCCCTAACCCTCCTCCCCTTCCCCACACCTAACTCCTCCCCCTCCCCTCCTCCCCCTCCCTCCCCTTTACATGTTGGTGGACAGGCATCTCCTATCGTTGGATGTTTCAATCAATTTATACATTTGCAGTCAATCTATTTCAGTTAATTAAATCTGATTTCGTGTTCCTCAAGTGTGGATCTCAGCAATAACAGATTCCTGGTGATTGTCTTTTTCTTTTTGCTCTCTCTTTCTCTCTCTTCTATATTTTATCTATTCTTTCTCTCTACATCTCAATTGTTTCTCACTTTCTCAATCTTCCCTCTCTCACTCACCTTCTTAATCTCCTTCTCTCTCTCTCTCTTAATATTCCTTCTCTAACTCACTTTCTCTTCCAGATCTCTTTCCCATCACCTTCCCATCTCCCCTTTATCTTTCTCACCAACATAACACCACACAATAGGACCACCAACTACGGGGCACAAAAGAAGCACAGCTGACCCTCCTTCAACACGTCCACAAACAACCCCATTACAACCCCAATTACAACCCACACCAATGCCTCTCTATCATCACGCCAATAGAAGTAATTTGCATTCACTTAACCTAACCTAACCTGATCTATCAATTAAACGCATGATGTCTCCTTTAACTAATTACTTGTTAATTAAAATACCACTTCCCGGTACTAAGAGAGGTGTTAAATTGTCATTGTTAAAGGTACACTGTGTGGTTATTGTTAAAGGTACACTGTGTGGTTATTGTTAAAGGTACACTGTGTGGTTAGGTTAGGTATTGTAAAATTGTCGTTCGTAAACAGTTAGCAAATATTTAATCAACTGGTTTAAAATATAATCAGAGGGTTAAATCATAGTTCTCAAAGGATTAAAAGAATCGTTTTCAGAAGGGTTAAACCATCGTCTTCAAAGGGAGTAAATCATAGACCTTCAAAGAGTTAAACCATCATCCTCAAGACATCTTCACACACACACACACACACACACACAGACACACACAGACACACACACACACACACACACACACACACACACACACAGTCAAAATATTGCCTCAAGCTGGTGACACGCTCAGTGGTTCCAGTCTTGACCTAATCTCTAAATTCGGTGGGTCTCTCTCTATACCCAATCATCAGTCCCTCTCCTCCAATCATCAGTCCCCTTCCTCGAATCATCAGTCCCCTTCCTCCAATCAACAGTCCCGTCCTTCAATCATGTCCCCGTCCTCCAATCAACAGTCCCCTCCTCCAATCTTCAGTCCCGTCCTCCAATCATCAGTCCCCGTCCTCCAATCATCAGTCCCCTCAATCAAGTCCCCGTCCTCCAATCAAGTCCCCGTCCTCCAATCATCAGTCCTCATCCTCCAATCATCAGTCCTCATCATCCAATCATCAGTCCCCTCCTCCAATGTCAGTCCCCCTCCTCCTAATCATCATCCTCCAATCATCAGTGCCGTCCTCAATCATCAGTCCTCATCATCCAATCATCAGTCCTCATCCTCCCAATCAACAGTCCCCGTCCTCAATCATCAGTCCCCTCCTCCAATCATCAGTCCTCATCATCCAATCATCAGTCCCCCTCCAATCATCAGTCCCCATCCTCCAATCAGCAGTCCCCCTCCTCCAATCATCAGTCCTCATCCTCCAATCAACAGTCCCCGTCCTCCAATCATCAGTCCTCATCCTCCAATCATCAGTCCCTTCATCCTTTAACCACTTGAGTACGATGACTTAACCCCTTGAGATGAAGTCAATAACTACTTCTCGCTCCTACTTCCGGTACAAACGACCGCCATCTTGAACACACCGGGTGAACAAAAAGAAATTATCGACTATTTTTTTTCCAGGTATGGTCCTTAACGCCTCTTAGCACGGAGACGGATCACCTGAAGATTAGCCCCCCCCCTCAGTTTACTTCACCTTTACATTAAACACACGAACGCTAATTTAACCTAACCTAACTCATGCTAAACCTAACCTAACCCATGCTAACCTAACCTAATCTCATGCTAACTTAACCAATTATAGACTAAACTAACATACCCAAGCCTATCCTAGTCTAACCAAGCCAAACATAATCTATCCTAACGTAACCTAATCCACCACTAACCAAAAGCTAAATTAAGCTAAAACTAACCTAACCTAACCCCCCCACCAAGGTAAACACAGGGTGGTTAATATTAAAAAATGAAAGAAACTCGGGGTGCCAAAACCTTCAGGTAACTCGACATTAACCTGCTACATTAACCTCTACTTGGTATTTGTTAATGTTATGCCTTAATTAATGACAAAAACAAACAAACACACAAACAAATGGTCATCTTCTGAGAGGTAAATATAAAATCTATTCATTACCAAGACCAACATTTTCTAAGGCATATTTTTATACACCAGAGTACAATATTCTGAAAGGTGTTTTGTGTGACCTGACCTGACCTGACCTGACCCGACCCGACCGTAATCTCATCTTCGTTAACCTAAGTTTTCGTACCCAATGGACCTCTCCTCCTCCTCCTCCTCCTTGTGATGACGGTGATGCTAGTCTCCTCTTCCTTCTCCTTCCTACCGTCGACCTCCTTCTCCTCCTCCCCTTCCTCCTTCATCATCCTACCACCGACCTCTTCCTCCTTCTTCCTCCTCCTCCTCCTCATCCTACCACCGACCTCTTCTCCCTCCTCCTCCTCCCTCTCATCCGCCACAATCGATAGCCTTCCTGGAAAAAAATATAATAGGTCAAGTGAGAACGTTTTCCTGCCCCTCACTCATGGATATACATCATCGTCCAGCTCGCCCTTCAACCTGGGGATCATTATTATCTGCCGCCGCTTCATTATACCCTTTACTCCCGCCATTATGTCTGTATTTCCAACCTCCCTGACCGAGAGAGGGTATTGTCATCACCCGCGGCGCCGTCTGTGTGTGTGTGTGTGGGTGAGTCTCTCTATTTCCAACCTCCCTGACCGAGAGAGGGTATTGTCATCACCCCCGGCGCCGTCTCTGTGTGTGTGTGGGCGAGTCTCTATTTCCAACCTCCCTGACCGAGAGAGGTATTGTCATCACCCACGGCGGCGCCAGCCTGTGTGGCGAGTCTCTATTTCCAACCTCCTGACTGAGAGGTATTGTCATCACTCCCCTGGCGTTGTTTAGTGTGTAGAGTCTTATTTCCAACTCCCTCTGACTGGAGAGAGATAGTGCATTGTCATCACCCCTGAAGAGGTCTTGTGTGAGAGTCTCTATTTCCAACCTCCCTGACCGAGAGAGGGTATTGTCATCACCCGCGGCGCCGTCTGTGTGTGTGTGTGGGCGAGTCTCTATTTCCAACCTCCCTGACCGAGAGAGGGTATTGTCATCACCCCCGGCGCCGTCTGTGTGTGTGTGGGTGAGAGTCTCCTGTGTAAGACCTTCGCTTCACCCAAGATATTTATTTCCGTTGTTGACGTCACTGTTACCATCACAAGGGTTTGGATCGTTCTTATTTACGAGGTCAAAGGTTAAGGGTACTTATTGCTAATTTAGTCGTAGAATCTATTATACTTTGATTGGGTAATTAAGTGAATGAGTACCAAACATGTATTAATCCATAGTTACTATTGTTATCTTATTATAATTCACAAGCAACGTTTAAAGCTGTGTTATATATCGTCAAGAATTATAGATATCGTCTCTCAAAACAACTGTCGGGACTGAGTGAGAAATGAAAATCTATCCCTTTAGTTCGAGGTAAGATTGTGACGTCAAACGGCCTAATGAGAGAGCTCAGGTTCTCAACTGGCTCAGCCATGTTAATATTGTTATTATTATCCACTCTGTATCTGTATTTTTCTGGCTAAATAAACTGTTACAATTCAATTCTATGTAGTAGTGTGTGGCTGCTGGGTGTTCAGGGTAGGTCAGGTCAGGTTAGGTCAGGTTGAAGATCTTGAGTTAGGTTCTTTAGGGACTTTGTGTAGCCAGAGCTGTCTTGGTTGTTAAGTTCTAGCAGCCTCTACTGTACCACCCACGCACACACACACACACCCACACACACACACACACACACACACACACACACACACACACACACACACACACACACACACACACACACACACACACACACACACCCACACACACACACCCACCCACACACACACCCACCACACACACACCCACACACCCACACCCACCCACATACACACACACACACACACACACACACACACACACACACACACACACACACACACACACACACACACACACACACACACACAAGACCGCCCCTCTCCCCGACACACACACAAACTCAGCAGTTAGTTTCCATATAACCTCTTAGTCAACATTTTACTCAGAATAAATCCATTCACACACACTCTCTTAGTCAGCCTCCTTTCTCATGGCGATATAATGTTATCTGCTGACAGTGTGAGGTTTATTGCTGACAGTGCGAAGTTTACTGCTGACACTACCACCAGAGATACCACAACCTTTAATAACCCTGATATATATTACCTTCAACGCCCTCACCACCCCCCTCCCCTCCTTCTAGATCATTCCAATCATCCTATTCATTCCAAAATATGTAAACAATTAAAAAAAAATGTTAAACTATCATTCGAACGGAGACAAAAGCTGTAGGCGAACTGTTACCATGGTAATTAGTGAAGTCACCGCTGCAGACTGTCTCACGTCAGCGTTTTCTTTACCCCACCCCCTCCTCCCTGACCCCCTCCCTCAAAAACCTTATCACCATGGCAACAGTTGATCAGTTTGGACGCGATTTATACCAATAGTTTATCATGTGGATTTTGCCATGGGTTAAACAGATAAAGACGGTAATAGACAGACAGGTAAACAGATAAAGACGGTAATAGACAGACAGGTAAACAGATAAAGACAGGTAATAGACAAAGACAGGTAAACAGACGGGACCTAAAACAATACCTTCCCTTTGTTTGTAGTTACTGGCAAGGTTGACTCCAAGAACACATTATCCACTGTAGCTCAACCCTTTCAACCCACACACTACAGGGACCACTACTAGCCACTGAGGGACCACTACTAGCCACTGAGGGGACCACTACTAGCCACTGAAGGGACCACTACTAGCCACTGAGGGGACCACTACTAGCCACTGGGGACCACTACTAGCCACTGGGGGACCACTACTAGCCACTACAGGGACCACTACTAGCCACTAAGGGGACCACTACTAGCCACTGGGGGACCACTACTAGCCACTGGGGGACCACTACTAGCCACTGGGGACCACAACTAGTCACTGGGGACCACTACTAGCCACTACAGGGACCACTACTAGCCACTGGGGACCACTACTAGTCACTGAAGGGACCATTACCAGCCACTAAGGGGACCACTACTAGCCACTGAGGGACCACTACTAGCCACTGGGGGACCACTACTAGCAACTGAGGGACCACTACTAGCCACTGAAGGGACCACTACTAGCCACTGAAGGGACCACTACTAGCCACTGGGGACCACTACTAGCCACTGAAGGGACCACTACTAGCCACTGAGGGACCACTACTAGCCACTGAAGGGACCACTACTAGCCACTGAGGGACCACTACTAGCCATTGAAGGGACCATTACCCAGCCACTGAGGGGACCACTACTAGCCATTGAAGGACCACCAGCCACTAGGGACCTACTAGCCACTAAGGGGACCACTACTAGCCACTGAGGGGACCACTACTAGCCATTGAAGGGACCATTACTAGCCACTGAAGGACCACTACTAGCCACTGAAGGGACCACTACTAGCCACTGGGGGACCACTACTAGCCATTGAAGGACCATTCCAGCCACTGGGGGACCACTACTAGCCATTAAAGGACCATTACCAGCCACTAAGGGGACCACTACTAGCCACTAAGGGGACCACTACTAGCCACTGGGGACCACTACTAGCCATTGAAGGGACCATTACTAGCCACTAAGGGGACCCACCATGAGGACCACTTCGGGGACTGCCACTAACTACCACCACTCCCTCGTAGGCTGAGTTAATCCTCCCACCATCACCTTCACCCACTCTCCCTCACTCCTCTTCACACCTCCCTCCCCTCACTCCCTCCCTCACCCTTCTCCTTCTCACTTCCTCCTACACCCCGTCCCTCACCTCCTTCCTTCTCACCTTCTACCTCACACCTCCTCCCCCCACACTTCCATCTCGTTAGGCGTCGTGTAATGAGAGGCTATGAATCGATTACCTGAGTTATGTTCTTGTTGTACAGGTGTGTTTGTTTGGGAGTAGGGCGTGTTGTTAGAGTAGAGGCGTGTTTGTTTGGGGAGTAGAGGCGTGTGTGTTTGTTTGGGGAGTAGAGCGTGTGTTTGTGGGGAGTAGAGGCGTGTGTGTTTGTTTGGAAGAGGCGTGTGTTTGTTTGGGGAGTAGAGGCGTGTGTTTGTTTGGGGGTAGAGGCGTGTGTCTGGGGTACATAGGGTGTGTTGGAGGACATGGGAGTACAGGTACGTTTTGGGGAAATAAGTACGTCTCCTCAACACACACACACACACAGTATCGTGCCAACTTTGAGCTCCTGACACGACGCTTAATAATGGAGACGCGCCTTAATTTATAGCCTCCTGACGACGCCTTCCTGCCTGACAAACTGACTATCACTCTTGTTGAATTTTGCTCTTGATATTCCGACCCACCCCTCCTACACCAACCCTAACCCACCCCCACCCCACTCTAACCCATCCCACCTACCCCAACCCTAACCCACCCCCACCCCTCTGACCCACCCCTCCTACACAAACCCTAACCCACCCCACCCCACTCTAACCCATCCCACCTACCCCAACCCTAACCCACCCCACCCCACTCTGACCCACCCTCCTACACCAACCCTAACCCACCCCACCCCCAACCCACCCCACCTACCCCACCCTAACCCACCCCCACCCCACTCTGACCCACCCTCCTACACCAACCCTAACCCACCCCCACCTCACTCTAACCCACCCCAACCCACCCTCCTACCCCACCCCTAACCCACTATCCTCAAACAAAGCTTAACCCCTAGAATCATAAATTAAAACAAAAAAAAATCACAGCTTAATCCATCCCCCCCAACAGCTTGATACTACTCCAAGACATTCCCAAGAGCGGGGTTTTATACACTCCTGGAGACCTACAGAGGCGGGAGTTTGAGGAAAGGTGAATATAAACCAGTCCAGAAGATGTGGTCTTAAGCGTATTGGCAACCAGCAGGCTCTCTCTCTCTCTCTCTCATTCCCTCCCACAAACCTCAGAGGAGAACCCCGCCGAAAAATAAATAAAAATAAACAAATAAATAAAAATAATAAAAAATAAAAAATAAGAAAATAAAATAAAATCCTAGACGGTAAAAGTGTTCTGTTGTTAGTAATAAAACTCCACAAGTTATTCCTCTCAAAACACCATAAAACACCAGAGTAAACTGAGACAATGTGAGCATTTGTGTGTGTGTGTGTGTGTGTGTGTGTGTGTGTGTGTGTGTGTGTGTGTGAGCGTGCGTGTGTATGTGTGTGTGTGTGTGTGAACGTGAGCGTGTGTGTGTGTGCGCCGAGTGTGTGTGAGTGTGCGTGTGTGTGTGTGAGCGTGTGCGTGTGTGTGTGTGTGAGCGTGTGTGTGTGTGTGTGTGTGTGTGTGTGAGCGTGTGTGTGTGTGAGCGTGTGCGTGCGTGTGCGTGTGCGTGTGTGTGTGTGTGAGTCGTATAGTATAGTACCATTGTTTGGGGTTTTACTATGGATTGTTTACTGTGTTCCTTCGTGTTTACAGTGCCCTTGCGTCGGTGTTTACAGTGTACCTTTGTTTACAGTCCCTTAATGTTTATAGAGACTACCTTGATGTTGCTAGTGTTTACAGAGTCCCTTGATGTTTACAGAGTCCCTTGATGTTTACAGAGTGCCTTTATGTTTACAAAATCACTATATGTTGTCATTTACACAGTGCCCTAAGGAGAGAACACTTCCAAAACAAAAGAATCCCTACACCATTATTTCCTGTACGTGATTGTGTTCCCCACCACGTACGCTATGATATACTGTACGTCCGTGATCCGTCCTTTCCCTCTACAAGTCTTTAAGGACAACGTCACAGCGGACATGTTAAAGCGTATAATTATGGAGAGAAACTAATGGAGGATGGACCTATGTTTTAATGTAATATTTCCTCAGGGAACTCTTTAAATAGCAGGAGGGGGGAGGGAGGAGGAGGGGGGGTGAGGAGGAGGGGGGTGAGGAGGAGGAGGGGGGGAGGAGGAGGAGGGGGGGGTGAGGAGGAGGAGGAGGGTGAGGAGGAGGGAGGCGGAGGAGGCGAAGTGATGGTGGTAGCAACAACAATTATACTAGTAGCAACGATTATAACTTGTGGTAGTATAGTAATAATAGTAGTAATCGTAGTAGTAGTAGTAATAGGAACATATAACCCCTCACTATGGCACCACACCACGGTACTACACCACCACTATGGCACTATACAACCACTATACACTCCACCACCACCATGGCACCATCACCATACCGGGGAAAGCCTGGGACACAAATTCCTTCCCCAGTAATTATCACCAGTGTCTCATGTGCCCTTTATTGATTAAGGAATTAGAAGAAAACTGTGATAAATGATAACAAATAACGAGACAAATTACTCTCTTTCTCACACACACGCACAGGTAATAACACACACACACACACACACACACACACACACACACACACACACACACACACACCTGAGTTAATTACAAGTAAGTTATAATGAGGTGAATGAATAACCTTACCTATCGTGTTATATAGTGTCGATGAGCGAGATAAATGTTTACCTATGTACACCTGGTATTAGTGTACACAACAGGTGGTATTATTGTACAGTATGTGGTGTTATTGTACATTATGTGGTGTTATTGTACAGTATGTGGTGTTATTGTACAGTATGTGGTGTTATTGTGCAATATGTGGTGTTATTGTACAGTATGTGGTATTATTGTACAGTATGTGGTGTTATTGTACATTATGTGGTATTATTGTACAGTATGTGGTGTTATTGTACATTATGTGGTGTTATTGTATTGTATGTGGTGTTATTGTACATGATGTGGTGTTATTGTATTGTATGTGGTGTTATTGTACATGATGTGGTGTTATTGTATTGTATGTGGTGTTATTGTACATGATGTGGTGTCATTGTGCAATATGTGGTGTTATTGTACAGTATGTGGTGTTATTGTACAGTACGTGGTGTTATTGTACAGTATGTGGTGTTATTGTGCAATATGTGGTATTAATGTGGAAAATTATGTGGTACTGGTATTACTGTAAATGTGATCTTTCTTCAATTTTTCCTTTCCCCTCAATTATCACCTCCACTTCTCTCCCGCATTCCTCCTCGTCTCGCTACACCTACCATCTTGACAAACAAACAAATGAAGAATAAGAAAGAACACAAATTAATTCCTCGAAGATGACCAGACGAAAAAACAGAAGAGGAAGTGGATAACAAGAAGAGAGAGAAACTAGAAGACACAAAGAGAATACAAGACGAAGAAGACATTGATAAAGCAAGGAAGAAGGAGGAAGACGAGAGAATTTGGGGAACGTCAACAAGTTTATTTTACTGTGTGTGAAGGTAACCTGATAAGTCGAGCGCTGATTGGCTGATGAAATACTCCCGCCACTGTTGACACCCGCACGCTGATTGGTTGATGAAACACTCTCCCCCGTGCGCTGTTTGAGAGCCTACATGCTGATTGGCTGACAGAATATTGCCTCTGTGATGTCAAGTCGGACGCTGATTGGTGGATGAGATAATCCTGTGGTGTTGAATGCCATATGCTGATTGGCTGAGAGAATATTGCCTCTGTTGTTGGTCAGACGCTGATTGGTGGGTGAAATATCCATCTCCCGGTGCTGCCTCGTGCCAGTCCAAAACAATAAGATATGAGAGAGAGAGAGAGAGAGAGAGAGAGAGAGAGTTACTTAAATATGATGGGACAACTCCGTAGATTTAACAACTTGGCGTGATAGTCCCCCTCCTCTCTCTCTCTCTACACATACACACAGATAGATCTATTTTTAACTACATATAAGCTCCCATTTATTTATTTCCCAGATATATTCGGCAAGAGATGAGGAGGGAGATAAGATGTACATAATTTGAGAGACGAGAAGAGAAACAGAGATAGACAGAAAGAGAAGAGACAGGCAGGCAGACAGAAACAGACAGATAGCCCTCGTCGTTAAAGCTTTACCTACACGCTTTAAATCGTCTGTATTACCATTACTGAGAACTAAATAAATATCAAAGTATAATCAGTGTGTAATAAAGTTGTATAGAATATTCTCGTATTATTCTCTTATAATTATCTAAATATTACATCGGTAGTAAATAAAATACACATACATTATTATTAACATTTTCCTTTAAAAATATACCGTTAAGGGACGAATTTCCATAATTAAAATTTAAATATCCAAATTAATATTTTTTTTCTGGGTAAACATTAAAAAAAAAAATTTACGTAAAAATATTAGCCATTAAGAAACGATGAAACATTTGGTGTATTCGAATCGTAAATCTAAAATCAGGTGATAAGGTGAACGCGGCCGATAAGGTGAACGCGGCCACCTCAAGAGTTTTATATATAACCTGTTGAACGCAGCAGTCACCTTATTCGCTTTTCTACGATTACGAGTTTTTCTCTCTCCATCATCATCGTCTTCCCTCTTACTAACCCCCACTCCGTCATCGCCTTCCCTGTCAGCACCTCTATTCCATCATCTTGACTGCCCTCTCTTTCTCACCACCCCACTCCATCAGCACTAATACCCTCTCACCATCCCACTCTGCTGTTAACCACTAACCTCAAGGCCTCCCACTCACCTGCCTCTTCTACAGTATCCTTAACCATCAATTCTCACTTTTACTCCTTCCTTTCCTTTCCTTTCCTTCCTTCCTTCTTTCTTCTCCTACTTACTTCACTTCCGCTCCCTTACCTTACCACTATTCATCTTCAACTTTCATTTTTACTCCCTCCTTCCTTCCTTCCTCCTTTCCCTCCCTCCCTCCTTCCTCCTTTCTTCCTTCCTTCCTCCTTTCCCTCCTTCCTTCCTTCCTCTCCTACTTACCTCACCATTATTCACCTACTTGTCACTCCCTCTGATAATTTTGTCTTCCATCTTCTTCCTCCTCCTCTTCCTTCCCTCTCTCTTCTCTTATAACTCCCCCTCCTCTTCTTCCATTCCCTTCCTTCTCTTCCTCTTCCACCCTCCCCTCCTCCTCTCAACCCGGGATTAAAAATATGAGATACTTTTCTTGGTTCAATGAGGGAGTTAAGTTGATCCAGGCGTCCGTGTTATACAATCAGGGGCCAATCCGATCACCGCTTCCTTGCCCCACCTCCTCCCTCCCTTACCTCACCTCACCTCCACCCTTACCTCACCTCCTCCCTCCCTTACCTCACCTCCTCCCTCCCTTACCTCACCTCCTCCCTTACCTCACCTCCTCCCTTACCTCACCTCCTCCCTTACCTCACCTCCTCCCTTACCTCACCTCCTCCCTTACCTCACCTCCTCCCTTACCTCACCACCTTCTCTTCCTCCATCTCCTTCATTACTTCATCTATTCCTTCCTTCCTAACCTCCTTCCTTCCTTCCCTCTCTCTCTCTCTCTCTCCTTCAAGCTCTAGGGTGTCTAGGTACGGGTATAATTAAATCATGGGCAGGTAATACCATAAAGGCGGCAGCAACACAAGACGTAACAACAACAAAAACAACAATAACGATAACAATTGACGACCCGCACCAAACACCGGATATGACGTCATCAATAACAACACTATGGCGGCGGCAACAATCGTAACAAGATATCCGACGAATACAACACAAAGGTTTTCTTATCCGACGACCGTAATACCGGATTCGTTTTTTAATTCAGAAAATCGCTTATCAGAAATTGGCTGAACTGAATGTCGGTCATATAATATTTACCTCCAAATTAAGTAGATATTTATTTTAAAAGAACTGAAAGATTCGTATTAATATAAAAAACATACGAGTAAAAATTATATTAATACAGTATTAATAAATTACAATTCAATAACAATGCACAAAAAAAATCGAGAAATTTGTTTCTATAACATTTTAAAAGTTTGTTTTTCCTAACGAACTAAACACGCACCTTCTTCACATCCTGATTGGCTAAGAACTCAAGAGCCTTCCCGCTTATTGGCTGAAATGCATACAAACGTACAATGGTGCCACTTCTACATGAACATGATTGGCTAAGAAATCAAGAACCTTGACGCTTATTGGCTATAATACGAGAGTGAACCAATGTGACGATGCCTCCTCCACAACCTGATTGGCTAAGAACTCAAGAACCCTCACGCTAATTGGCTGAAGTACACGAGAGAACCGATGCGATATGCCACTTCTATCACATTAATATTACAAAGACTTCTACAACGACCATGACAAGACGCTAGAAACATACCTGTATTATACCTGTGTTGGGTCAAAGTATATATATTTTAACTACATTATACCTGTGTTGGGTCAAGTATATACATTTTAACTACATTATACCTGTGTTAAGTTAGTTTACACACAAGACAGATACTAAACAACAGACTTCCCGTACGTTCAAAGTTAAGAAAAGTCAATTATTAAAAAGTTATTATGATAAAACTCAATTGTTAAAGTTTACTTATGCGATATAAACTTTGAGAGAGGAAACTACTGGAAGTATTTTGGGGAATAATAATAATAATATAGATAATAATAATAATAATAATAATAATAATAATAATAATAATAATAATAATAGATGAGCTAGCACCCGTCACACACACACACACACCTCGTCCTCTGGTTGCGTCTGCCAGATTTTGCGTGCATCGCCAGTCAGATTTTGCGTGTGGCCAGAATCTTGAGAGTGAAGCTCCTCAAGTCACTTAGAAGTTTGCGTGCGTCTCCTCTTCAAGATTTTGCGTGCGTCATCACCATCAATTTGGAGTGCGTCTCGAGGGTGTGGTTAGGCGAGATGGGGCAGCAGGGGGGCAGTCAAGTTAGCCAGCCAGCCACACTACGCCACTAACACATTTCACCACACCACATCCCCTCACACAGACCACCACATCCTGTCTACACCACATAGCACACACCACCACCACCACCACCACCACACGCTATATATATACCACCGTTCTGGTCATGGCGGGTGTTTGTTTACAATGATACATTATGGGTAACAACACCTGAGCATCTAAAACACAGTCCCCTCCCCCGACAGTGTTAGTTTACTCTAATCCTCACAAAGGCAGAGAGAGAGAGGGGCGGTGGTTTTATTTTTGTGTCTTCTAAAACCTTCGATACAAATGGCAGAAACTATTGAAGGAGTGAAGCAATGTCGAACACAGGGCTCTCTCCCCCCCCCTCCCCTCCTGTCTGTGTCTGTCTGTCTGGCAGAACAGAAACGACATCTTGTTTCAGGTATTACACGGGCCAGGGGTACTTGTTGTTGCCTGTTTGTACCGTGTTTTTACACACACACACACACACACACACACACACACACACACACACACACCCAACCCTCCCACGCCTTAATTTTCTCCAATTCAATCTAAACTCCATTCCCAAGAACAACAAAAATACGTCGTTTATACTTTACAAGCACAAACACAAACACAAACACACACACACACACACACACACACACACACACACACACACACACACACACACACACACGCACGCACACTTTTACACATACACATACATGAAGAATATTCTCAAAAATGTTCTTACTGTATGAGTCAATATTTATCTGAACACTTGCCTCTGTTTATTATCGTCTTGTGGCGGTGTGGTGATGATGGTTGTGATGGTGGTGGTGATGGTAGTGTGATTTGGTTGTGGTGATAGTGTAATGTGGTGGTGTGACTTAGTCGTGGTGATAGTGTAGTGGTGGTGATGGTGTAGTTCGGTTGTGATGGCGTGTTGGTGATGGTAGTTGTGGTGTGGTTTGGTTGTGATGATGGTGTGGTATGGTTTGGTTGTGATGATGTGATGGTGTAGTGTGGTGTGGTGATGGTGTGGTTATAGTGATGGTATAGTGTGGTTTGGTTGTGATGATGGTGTAGTGTGGTTTGGTTGTGATGATGGTGTAGTGTGGTTTGGTTGTGATGTTGGTGTGGTGTAGTGTGGTGATGATGATGGTAGTGGTTGTGTAGCGTTTGTGATGATGAAGTAGTATGGTGATGGTGTGGTGTAGTGTGGTGATGTGGTGGTGTGGTGTGGTGGTGTGGTGGTAGTGGTGTGGAGTAATGGTGTGGTGGTGTAGTGGTGGTGGTATGGTGTGGTGGCCAGTGGTGGTGGTATGGTGTGGTGGTGGGTGGTGATATGGTGTGGTGTAGTGGTGTGAATTGTTGTTAAGATCTGGGCCACCACTAAGATCTCGGGTGATCGTCCGTGTGTTAAGGTAAATGTGTCCCCAAGGAATTTGATCAACGCCAGGCTGACGTATGAACTAGCCCCCCTCCCCCTTCCAGTGTACACCACCAGCCCCCTCAGTGTACACCATCACCCTCCAGTGTACACCACCAGCCTCCCCCTCAGTGTACACCATCAGCCCTCCCTCTCAGTGTACACCATCAACCTAGTGCACACCACCAGCCTCAGTGTACACCATCGTCCCTCCCCCAGTGTACACCTCAAATCCCAGTGTACACCACCACCTCCCCTCAGTGTACACCATCAGCCTCCAGTGTACACCATCAACCCCAGTGTACACCACCAGCCCCCAGTGTACACCATCAGCCCTCAGTGTACACCACCAGCCTCCAGTGTACACCATCAGCCTCAGTGTACAACACCACCAGCCCTCCAGTGTACACCATCAGCCCCAGTGTACACCATCAGCTCACCACCACACCTACACACCAGCCAACCGAATGATTCAATAATAGGTTAGATACAGACGAATGGACACGTGAGAGCTGTTGATGGTATGTCTTTAATATATATCTGAGGCGTCTGATTGGTTCACACACACACACACACACACACACACACACACACACACACACACACACACACACACACAACACACACACTTTATTACCACCAACAGACAAGGATGTAGTGGAGTATATCAGTAATGAGGCTCCTTAATTACCACGTCATTAAAGAGGTTAATTTACCTCCTGGTGTGTGACAATCACCAGAGGCCTTCATTCTCACTCCCATCCTCCCCACACCCACTCACCCTCCTCCCACCACCACCACCCCCGTCTCTCTCATTACTAAAACTGCTTCTCTCAAATATAATTTCTGTTTCCTCACGTACTTTCTTGTTGACATATTAGGAATAATTATTTAAAAGGACATGAAACATCTTCCAGGAAACATCTTTTTTGGGGGTAAATTCGTATAAGAACATCGATATAAATATTACTGTTTATTGTTATTGTATTTTGAGACATATTTATTCCTTATTATCGTTCACTCTTTCGGATATATAAACCCATTTAGTGTATACGATATATTTTAATCTTAGTCAATTGTTTCTCCACCAGAACCATCAGCTGATAGAGTGGGTGAGTTGGGGTGGGTGGATTGGGTTGGGAGGGTGAGGGGTTGTAGGTGGGAGGTGGGTTGGTGGGTGGTTGGTGGATGGGCAGGGTGGGTGGGTGGGTGGGTTGGGTGGGAGGATTGGGTTGGGTGGATTGGGTTGGTGGTTGGGTGAGGGGTTGGGGTAGGTGAGGTTGGTGGTGGGGTGAGGTAGGTGAGGGGATTGGGTCGGTGGGTGCGGGTGTGCTGGTGGTGGGTTGGTGCGTGGGTGTGCTGGCGGGTGGGTGGTGGACGTGGGTGTGCTGGTGGGTGCGGGTGCGTGGTTGGTGAGGTTGGGTGGAATAACGTTGAATGACCAGCTTAGGACAAGAATATTCACCGTGTTGAGGGAGTCTCAGTGTACCTCCTCCCCAACATCTCGGTATTTACGGGTGTAATCTGATAGTCTCGACTTACTTTTATTCTGGTCGACAAGAACACTGCCCCCAACCCCTAGCTGATACTTGGCGGAAATAACACCAGTGTAACTCAGCCTTGAGAGAGAGAGAGAGAGAGAGAGAGAGAGAGAGAGAGAGAGAGAGAGAGAGCTAAAAGGAAAGAAAAGAGAGAGTAAGGACTAAAAGAGGCGTGAGAGAGAGTGAGACCTCAAGCGACTCCCCATAAAGTGAAGTGAGACATAAAATGAAGCCGTAAAACTGAAGTGACGCATAAAATTTAAGTGAAGTGAGACAAAATATAAGTAAGGTGAGGCAAGATATAAATGAGGTGAGAGAAAATATAAGTGAAGGTAGACAAATTATAAGTGAAAGTGAGACGACATATATAAGTGAAGTGAGGCGACATATAAGTGAAGTGAGACGACATATAAGTGAAGTGAGACGACATATAAGAATGAAGTGAGACGACATATAAGTGAGAGTAGAGACGACATATAAGTGAAGTGAGACGACATATAAGTGAAGTGAGACAAATTATAAGTGAAAGTGAGACAAATTATAAGTGAAGTGAGACAAATTATAAGTGAAGTGAGACGACATATAAGTGAAGTGAGACGACATATAAGTGGAAGTAGTGGTAGTGTAAGGGAGGTGGTGTGGTGTAGGAGGGGCGGTGTAGAGTAGGGGGTGGTGTGGTGTAGGGGGTGTGGTGGGTGGTGTAAGGGGTGTGGTGTGTGGTGGTGGTGGTGGTGGTGATGGTGATGATGATGATGATGATGATGATGTGTGTGGTGATGATGATGATGATGATGGTGGTGGTGATGATGGTGGTAGTGAAAATAATAAAAAGTAGAAAATAGGTTTTGGTGAGAAGTCCAGAGGGAAGGACGAGAGGGGGAGAGAGGGAGAGGGAGGAAGAGGGAGGGGAAGGAGGGGTAGTGGGGGAAGGATGGGATAGTGGGAAGGATGGGATAGTGGGGAAGGGGAGGGGGTAGTGGGAGGAGGAGGGATAGTGGGGGAAGGAGGGGTAGTGGAGGAAGGAGGGGGGGTAGTGGGAGGAAGGAGGGGTGAGTGGGAGGGAGGAGGGATAGTGGGGGAAGGAGGGGTAGTGGGAGGGAGGAGGGGATAGTGGGGGGAAGGAGGGATAGTGGGGAAGGAGGGGGGTAGTGGGAGGGAGGAGGGATAGTGGGGGAAGGGAGGGGGTAGTGGGGGAAGGAGGGGGTAGTGGGAGGAAGGGAGGGGATAGTGGGGGAAGGAGGGGATAGTGGGGAAGGAGGGGATAGTGGGGAGAGGAGGGGATAGTGGGGGGAAGGAGGGATAGTGGGGGAAGGAGGGGGGTAGTGGGAGGGAAGAGTAGTAGGAGAGGTGGGAGAGATAGGTAGGTGGTGTAGGTGGGAGGAAAGGTGGGAGGGAGAGGTGGGAGGGAGGGTGAGGGAGAGGAGGAAGGGAGGTGGGAGGGAGGGTGGGAGGGAGAGGTGGGAGGGAGAGGAGGAGGTGGGAGGGGAGAGGAGGAAGGGAGGTGGGAGGGAGGTGGGAGGAGAGGTGGGAGGGAGAGGAGGAAGGGAGAGGTGGGAGGGGGAGAGGTGAGAGGTACTAGGACGTGGAGTTGGCTGGATCGTAAGGTGTCCCAAGGGTACACTACTGTTGATGGTGTCCTAGTGGAGGAGGGAGGGGGAGGAGGGGGAGAGGAGGAGGGAGGGAGGGAGGAGGGAGGAGGAGGGAGGAGGAGGAGGGAGAGGAGGAGGAGGGAGGAGGAGGGAGAGGGAGGAGGGAGAGGAGGAGGAGGGAGAGGAGGAGGAGGAGGAGGAATGAGCTTTTAAATGGAGCCTGGGGGAAATTAGAGGGGGGTGAAATAAAGAGAGAAAAGGGGAAAGGCACAGAGAAAGAGAAGAGTGGAAGGAGAATAAATAAGAGAGAGAGAGAGAGAGAGAGAGAGAGAGAGGGGGTGGGAACACACACGCTAGCCTGGGTTATGAGGGCAGAGTTGTAGAAGAAAAGGGTTTGTTTGTCTGTTTTGTTTGTTTGTTCAAGGAAAGGTTGTTTGTTTGTTTGTTCAAGGGAAAGGGTTGTTTGTTTGTTTGTTCAAGGGAAAGGGTTGTTTGTATGTTTGATAAGGGAATAGGTTGTATTTTTAGTGAGGGAAAGTGTTAGGTTAGGTTAAATATGTAGGTATTTGTGTGTGTGTATATGTAGCGTGTAAGTGTGTGTGTGTGTGTGTGTGTGTGTGTGTGTGTGTGTGTGTGTGTGTGTGTGTGTGTGTGTGTGTGTGTGTGTGTGTGTGTGTGTGTAGTGTGTGTGTGTGTGTGTGTGTGTGTGTGTGTGTAAGTGTATATGTAGTGAGTGTGTGTGTTTATGCTTGTAAGTGTGTGTAGCATGTAAGTATGTGTGTGTGGTAACGGTACAGTTGAAAGCCCACAAGGCGGCTCATACACTCAGGGAGGCATTAAAAGCAGTAATACAGACACCGCCCGGCAATACACGCGTATATTACTCTTATTAAACAAAGGCAACATTCTTATGGTCATAATAACCAGTCATAATTAATATAAACTTGTATGGTGATATTACTTCATAAACCTCTACCACAACTCCTTCTATGACCTACTACCACAACTATTAATACTAGCTACCATTACTACTAGCTATTATTACTACTACAGCTACAACTATTAATACTAGCTACTATTACTACTACCTCTACTACTATTAATACTAGCTACTATTACTACTTCCTCTACTACTATTATACTATACTTACTACTACTTACATTACTAGCACTTTCACTAGTAATACTAGCAACTATTACTACTACCTCTACTACTATTAATACTAGCTACTATTACCACTACCTTTACTACTATTAATACTAGCTACTATTACTACTACCTCTACTACTATTAATACTAGCTACTATTACTACTTCCTCTACTACTATTAATACTAGCTACTATTACTACTACCTTTACTACTATTAATACTAGCTACTATTAATACTACTAGTAATACTAGCTACTATTACTACGACTACTACCACCTCTACTACGAGCTACTACTATAACTACTACAACTACTACCATCATCTACTACCACAACAAATACTACTACTACCTCTACTATCACTACTACTCCAACTACTACTATCACTGACCTGACCTAACCTAACCCAAACTTGACCTGACCTGACCTGACTTGATCTATTAAAGTTTGAGTTATTATTCATTATGTATCATATATGTAGAGCCAAAACTACATATAAATATCAATATGTAACTCTCAGCAGAAAGGGCCCCGGTCAATTCCTTAAACAGAGGCAAGAAACTCTAGATGATGATCGCTGGGAGGTCCTGGAAGATGCTGGGAGGTGCTAGGACTTGATGTTAGATGCTGGGAGGTGCTGAGAGGTATTGGAAGGAGCTAGGAGATGCTAGGAGGAGCTGAAAGATACTAGGAGATGCTGGGAGGAGCTGGGACTTGTTCAACCTGCGACTCCCGAGTATAAGGAAAATAAAAAACCCCAAATTAATAAAATAAATAAAAACAAATTAATAATTGAATAAAATTAACAAAAAACCTACACACACCAGTGAATAAAAATGAATAGATAAAGACAATAACAGTAGTAAAAGTTGGTAATTACTGTCCACCGCGGCAGGTCATGACTTTCAGGTGTAGGCAAAAGTTGGAGCGTGTGTGGGGAAATTATCATCACTCGTGTTTAAAATAAAAAAAATATTAAAAAATATTCGAGGAGCGGCTTGCTGTTTTATCGGGGTGAATTTGTTATATCGGGGCTAACTTGTCTTATATCGGGGTTAAATTGTTATATCGGGGTTAACATGTTATACTCAGGTATCCTACACACCAGGTATATGTGTGAGGGTTGATGTATGTATGTGTGTGTGTGTATGTGTGTGTGTGTGTGTGTGTGGGTGTGTGTGTGTGTATGGTGAGAACTGGGCCACCTGCCGCCTCCTCTCAGAGGTATTAGAGGCCACACCACCTGCCGCCAACGCCACAGTATCCCCCGCACGATCCACACACACACACACACACACTGGTCGCTCGTTCACACACGACTCTAATAATAATCTACCTACTACATTAAATTTCTTAACTACCAATCACACCCAACTTCACCTTTTTAAAACAAAAAATAAACAATACAAATAAACACAAACATATCTAAGAACGAAAAAAAAACGAAAATTTTTGCCGTGAAAAAAAATCTGGACTTATCAGGAACTCAGAATGTAAGCAGCTGTAATATGTAAACAAAGTGACGATATCGTGTCCATCTCTTGAAGTTGTCGTTTCTAATGTTAATCTCCTTCCTATCTTAGTAACTTACTATAATTCACCTCTAAACTAACGTGATATTTACCAATAAGTCATCTTTACCGAGAGAAGGTTTATTTTCTCCTAAAGTAAAGTGTAAACAAACATAAGTAAAAAAAATACACAAAATAAAGTTAAAAAATTCCTGCACTTCACCTGTACTATGGAAGGTACCACTAATTAGTCGTTTTGAAGGGGTCACGTACAGTACCTCTTGTACACGGTCACGTCCTACCTACTCTAACCTTACAATCATTACACATCTGAATTCAAAGGACCATAACTATCTACTGCACCACCGACCATCCAACCTAATCAACCTCACCACCTACCATACATGCATACGTACATAACAATGGTTGCCCCTCGTGTAACGAGGATGGCCGGCCCAAGGGTCACCGTGGCGTGAATTTGTTTAAGGTGTAGAAGCTGTCGCCAACACAACGACCACACCCTAAGTTAACGAGCTGAGTGACCCAGTGTCAAAGAATAGTCCGAGAAGACCGGACAACTCGCCAACTGCACTGGCTAATCATTACCCCGGAACACGATCAGCAAATCGATTAACATCCAGGTTCCCAATTACTGCTGGGTTTTCAGAGGCAAATGACGTAAAGAAACTTGTCCGCTCGATTGGGAGGCGAGCATGCTGACCATTACACCATATACATACATACTGTACGTACATACATACATTAAACGAACCCACACACATACAACTAGTGTCAGAAATGTGTCAAATTACATAAATATAGTATCTACGACACACTTAAATAAATACGAGCGAATATCCCTGAAAAATACTATTTACTTCAACCAATAGAAAACGCGTTAGCTTTTGCAGGTAATTCATTTATCTTCTTTTAAGCTGCGGGTCCACACCTGTTCTACCATAACAACATAACTAAACCATTTAACTCGACCAAAACTCCGTAAATAGAATGGAAATTTAGGATGACCTGAAGATTAGACACCCCAGCGTATTTCACCTGAAGATCAGACGCCCCAGCTTATTATTTCACCTGAAGATTACATTCCAGCTTATTACTTCACCTGATTAGACAATTTAGTTTATTTCTATTTTCATTTGATACGCCCAGTTATTTCACTGAAAGATTAGATACCCCAGCTTATCATTTCACCTCCTGATTAGATACCCCAGCTTATTTCACCTAAGCTTAACCACCCTGATGCTAACCTAATCCCACCCAGGTAAACATTATGGTGGTGAAGCTTAATGTGAAATAAGCTGGGGCGTCTACAGATGAAATAATAAGCCGAGGTGTCTAATCTTCAGGTGAAATAATAAGCTGGGGCGTCTGATCTGCAGGTGAAATATCTTGAATTGTTTAATCTTCAAGTGATCCAAAATCTATATTACTTCTCCCTAAAACTTAATACCTGGCGATAAATCTTATTGGTGAAGGGACTAACACCTGTCTTGACGTCACGCCTCGGTTGTGCTCGCTGATTGGTCAAGGAAAATTAGTGTGTGAATTTGGCCGCCGACCTCGCTTGTCCTCACCCTGAATAAGTCAACAGCTGGCGCGGGTGCTGAGGGGAGGCGCCCTCTGTGTGTGTGTGTGTGTGTGTGTGTTAAGGAATATGTCAGCTACACATTAAGTTTCAACCTTTTAGAAAATGGCGGACAGAAGGTAGGTACTGAAGTGGTCTTTAGTGCAGCATGACATTTACTACACTGTGTCGGGTAGATGTGTGTGTGTGTGTGTATGTTAGTTCTTGTGAGTGTATGTGTGATTGTGTATGCATAAACGTGTGAATACAAACATATATGCTTCTACATATTGCAGGACTAAAGCACTCATACTTAAGCAAAGCCACACACACACACACACACACACACACACACACACACACACACACACACACACACCCACCCCCACCCACACCCACACACACACCCACACCCACCCACACACACACACACACACACCCACACACCCACACCCACACACACACACCCACACCCACACACCCATACCCACACACACACACACACCCAGCCTATCTTGCATTCCCATACACTCATTTACTACCGAATATATTAAACCTGTTGCTGGGCCAGCCAGCACCACCGCTGCTGTCAGCCACACTGCCGCCAGCACTGGGCCAGTCAGTCAGTCAGCTGCCAGTTAATCAGCTGGGGCTGGGGCTGGGGAAGCAGCTATAATCAGTTGGTCAGTCAGTCAGTCAGCCAGCTAGTTAATCAGTCAGTCAGTCAGCCAGTCAGTTAATCAGTCAGTCAGTCAGTCAGTTAATCAGTCAGTCAGTCAGCCAGTTAATCAGTCAGTCAGTCAGGTGGAGTATTATAAGCGAACCATAATGATTCTCGATTCAATACTAAAATACCGTGAACAACACACTGGTACCATGAACACCTGGTACCATGAACACCTGGTACCATGAACACTAGGGTACCATAAACAACACACTGGTACCATGAACACCTGGTACCATGAACACAAGGGTACCATAAACAACACACTGGTACCATGAACACTAGGGTACCATGAACAACACACTGGTACCATGAACACCTAGTACTCATGGTAGTGGCCCCGGGCGTTGTTTTAAGTAACGAGGGGGAAACATTATCACCAACAAGGTACGACTCGCATAAAAAATATACTAATTAATGTCAGGCATATATATTATACTAACTAGCGGAGGGGGAGGGGGGAGGAGGGAGGAGGGAGGGGTGGAGGAGGAAAGTGCTTTATATAATGAGTGAACAAATATACAGAGAGAGAGAGAGAGAGAGAGGATAACGAAAACATATATTACAAGATGACCTAACACACTCACACACACACACTTCAATATCTGGAAAGGTTATGAGGGACTTGGTCACTCAGCCGCCCCCTTTATATTACAGTAAGTAAGTTAGTTAACAGCCCAAGTTGGATGACAAGGTCTCTTTTTACCACCACTTGTATCACGCGGCCTCCCTCCCTAACCTAACCTAACCTATTATTTTTTGTACGGTTATGTGGTTCCTGTATTTCAAGATGTAACGCAAACATACATACATACATACAGACCCACGTTGTACACACACACACACCAGCAGGTAAATGTCCGCCAGCTCCCACCTACAATAACCTCCAGCCAGCAGAGTGATCAGGAGTGGCGAGGCGCGGGGAGTTCCAACAATACACAATATGGCCGTCGTCCAGGTCACCAAGTTCACAGAAAGGAGTCGGTCATGTGTGAAATCGATGTGAATACCGTCATGTCCTTTATTTCAACATGTGATCAAACTACCGACTTAATTGGAATAATCATTTGGTAACAATTAAAAAGAAGCAAGCGAGACTTTTTCTTTTTACCTGGATGTATTAAGGGATATGACAGAAGTCTTTGAGAGTCCCGTATGAATTTTGAGACGCAGAAATGGCGGGAAAGTCAGGATGGGAGACAGAAATGGCGGGAAAGTCAGGATTGGGAGACGAAAATGGCGGGAAAGTCAGGATTAGGAGACGGAAATGGCGGGAAAGTCAGGATGGGAGACGGAAATGGCGGGAAAGTCAGGAATTGGAGGTATAAATGGCGGGAAAGCACAAATGGGAGTCCTAAATAGCGACAAGACCACATTAGTTATACAATTTCATAACACTATATCCAAGATCCTCACCAAACTATGACAAAATCCACCACTTGACCTAACCTAACCAAACTACGACAACATCCATCACTTGACCTGACCAAACAGCCAGACAACAGGTAACTACACTAAGCACACGTTCCATGATAAATAATATAATCGTTAAATACACAACAATAAAGATGGACCATAGGTTGATAAGAGTTGTTCATTATTATCAGACAACAACTATCTCACTGATAACACTCACGTTCGTATCTAATTAAATGCGAATATTTGGCGATTTTTTTTTAAGCGTCTATGAATGGCCGCCATGACACCTTTAATGAAAACGACGGGAACAAAATTGAGATGTATTTTAAAATTTGTCGCCAACAATTATGTCTTTATCGTTAAAATGTCCAAAATATTATTAAAACTTTAGTTAATATTTTCAGGGGTAAGGGTGAATATTGTACTGGGTCATCAAGAATTTTATTTTTTTAATTATCATCTCGTGAAATCTAGGTTTGGTTGCGAAGAACGCTAATTAGGTTGAAGGGAAAGAAATCTTGGTTGCCAAAGATGCAATCTTGGTTGCTAGGGACGCCAGCTTGGTTGCTAGTGTCACCAGCTTGGTTGCTAGGGTCCCCAGCTTGGTTTCTCGGGAAGCCAGCTTGATTACTTGGATAGGTATCTTTGTGGTTGAATTTTTGCCAGGGTCGCAACTTGATTGTTAAGGCAACCATTTTGGTTGCTACTGACACCATATCGATTGCCAGGGATGCTAGTTTAGTTCCCAGAGACGCCAATAAAATCTTGGTAACCAGAAACGCCATCTTGGTTGCTAGGGACGCCATCTTGGTTGCTAGGGATGCTTCTTGAGACAGCTTGTATTCATGAGGCGGGCCATCACGCCCGTCATTAACCCGGTGATTGTCGGTAACCACTCGCTCTGACCTGCTGGTTAATGTCCCTCCCTCACCCCCAATCCTACCACCACCTTCCTCGGCTATCACCACAATCCCAACCTACTACTACCACCTCTCTCTCTCTCTCTCTCTCTCTCTCTCCCCTAAGCTAGGATCAAATATTCACACAACATCAATGATTCAATACAAAAAAGAGAGAGAGATCGGCTCACAGTTTGTACTAGGCCCGATAATAACCATTGATCCTGCATACACCCTTCTCCTGCATACATTACCTTACGAGAAAAAAAAAACACGTAAGTCATAAAAACAATGAAAACAGTCATCGTATTCTCACAGGTGTGTACATCAGGTGTTTTGTTTTCTCTCGTAAGTGATGGTGAAGAAGACGTCACATAGAGGCGAGTTAAGTGGTTCCGTATTCTCAAAGATGCTTAAGTGTGTGTGAGAGAGAGAGAGAGAGAGAGAGAGAGAATAGGGACGGATGACAGGTGGGAGGTATTGACGTACATAGTAAGAGGATATTTGGCTGATCCTTGAGATAATCCATCCGGTGTAAAGTGTTGATCCTACTTGTATATGCGGTGTGTTTAAGCCACCATGGATCAACTGGTCACACGCAGCTTCTCTCCCTCACTATAGGTAAATCTGGATCACACACTATACTCAATTACGTATCCTTTATGTGGTATAGTGAAGCTGTATGGCATCTTTGTGTAGTGTAGGGTAGCGTAGTGTTGTGTAGTGTGGTGTAGTGTTCGGTAGTGTAGTGTAGGGTGGTGTAGTGTTGTGTAGTGTAGTGTAGGGTGGTGTAGTGTAGTGTAGGGTGGTGTAGTGTAGGGTAGTGTTGTGTAGTGTAGTGTAGGGTGGTGTAGTGTTCGGTGGTGTAGTGTAGGGTAGCGTAGTGTTGTGTTGTGTAGTGTGTAGGGTGGTGTAGTGTTTGGTGTAGTGTAGGGTGGTGTAGTGTGGCATAGCGTCCTATAGTGTAGTGTCCTATAGTGTTGTGTGGTGTCGTGTGGCATGGTGTGGTTGTAACGTAAAAACCATGATGTGGTGGCAGGTGATATTAGAGACAGAAAGTATGTGTGTGTGTGTGTGTGTGTGTGTGTGTGACCATGGGTTGGTGTACCTCTCAATATGCTCTACCTGTGCTGCTACCTTACTTCCTGACTCTCTCTCTCTCTCTCTCTCTCTCTCTCTCTCTCTCTCTCTCACCAACCCCCTAAGCAGTATAAGATGCGTCGTGACAACTATATAACAATAACATCAACAATCAGTGTTTACAACGTGTGCGGCAGTCAGTAAACACGCGCCTTGACCGGGCCGGGTAATACTATAGACCCGATGTACCACCTTGAGTATGTGTTTGTTCTTCTGCTGATAAATACAGTGCCTTAGCCTATGGAGTATCTGAAGGCTAGATATGGTCGCATTACGAACTGGTAAGGTAAGGTTCTTGCTACGGGTAAAGACTGTCAGCTTGAACGACGAAAAACATCAGCTTGAACAGATAAACTCATCAGCTTGTAGAAAATAATATAAACTTAGGTTCTATATTATATTTTGTCGGGTTTAAATGGCCTCATAGTTCAGATGGCGTAATATACCCCCAAGACGCTGTTAATGGCGGCCAATACACCACTTAGTTATATTATGTGTTATCTTACTACTATTATGTTATCTTGTTATCTTGTTATCTTACTACTATTATGTTATCTTGTTATCTTACTACTATTATGTTATCTTGTTATCTTACTACTATTATGTTATCTTGTTATCTTACTACTATTATGTTATCTTGTTATCTTACTACTATTATGTTATCGTGTTATTTACTACTAGTATGTTATCTTACTACTATTATGTTATCTTGTTATCTTTACTACTATTATGTTATCTTGTTATCTTACTACTATTATGTTATCTTGTTATCTTACTACTATTATGTTAATCTTGTTATCTTACTTACTATTATGTTATCTTGTTATCTTACTACTATTATGTTATCTTGTTATCTTACTACTATTATATTTATCTTGTTATCTTACTACTATTATATTTATCTTGTTATCTTACTACAATTATGTTATCTTGTTATCTTACTACTATTATATTTATCTTGTTATCTTACTACTATTATGTTGTATCTTGTTATCTTACAACTATTATGTTATTATTGTTATTTACCTTAATATTCTTAGGGACTCTACTTATGGTTGGCACTTAATGATGGCACTTGACGGTTGGCACTTAGTAGTTGACACTTAAGCCTAACCTGACCTGACCTGACCTAACCATCGAGCAGTAAGGTTTAAGGCTGAGTAATACTGGGCCTTGAGTCACCAGGCACACCACACTGCTCAGGTCACACACAACGTCTACAAGAGGTGAAAACTTTCTTAAAAATTGTCGAAGTAAGAGCGTTCGTCTTCGAGGGGAGTGGTGGAGTGAGAGAGGGGTATAGGGAGTGGTGGAGTGGGGAGATGTGTAGAGAGGGATAAGGGGGGGTGTGGAGGAGGAGTAGGCGAGTGATGGGGAGGAGGTGTAGGATAGGGGTAGGAAATGTGGAAGATGGGGTGTGGAGAGGTGGTGTTGGGAGGGGATGTGGGGAGGGGTAAGGGAAGGGGGTGTAGGGAGAGGGTATGTAAGAGAAGTAAGGGAGAGTTAGGTCAATTAGGACGTAGTTGAAGTGAGAGTAGACAATAACTCACTCACTCTCACTCTCTTGTGTGGTAGGGAAATAGAGGAGTGGAGAGAGAGCCGTAGTGTTCAGAGAGGAAGGTGTGGTATTCAGAGAGGCGTGGTGGTGGTGTGAGTGACAGAGAAAGAGAAAGAGAGAGGGGGGAGAGAGGCGTGGTGGGGAGTGGTCACCACGCCCTTACAGATCTCCGCTACACCTGAAGCTTTAATGAGCGTTGGACACCTGCAGTCAGAGAGGAGTGAGGGAGGGAGGCTGGATGAGGGAGGGTGAAGGAGGTGGAGGGGGAAGGGGGAAGGAGGAGGAGAGTGGAGGAATGGACCAGCAGACAGTACCCCCCTAACACTCACAAACAGCCACACATTTAAAAAATACCACAATGAATGCAGTGGAATGTGTTGGTATGCACACAAGGTGGAGGGGTAGCAGAGCGTATAACTAGGGTCAGGCTGGGTGTAGTGTGAGTGCTGTGTGGCAAACGACACCCTCCAGGCTCGCCCTTCTAAAGACGATGTACCACCGATATTGTCGCCACAACCTCCACACCATCCCTCTCCCGCCCTCCTTCATTTTAATTAAAACTACGAAGCGATAATTGTAGCAAAAAAACCGTCAAGCGTAAATAAATACAACATGAACAAATACATACTGTACATATTGACTCGACGATTCCGCTGTAATGGCTGTATACTGTTTTCAAGATCATGTCAACAAAAGATTATGTATCGTCTTTACTCAAGGTTTTCGTGTCAGTATAAGATATACAGCAAAAGCTATAATATATAATGTAAACAGCTTCTCAGTAACACAGGGAGAGAGCGGAGGGTGGCCAGACCATCGTTCATCAGGAATGACCGGACGGAGTCAACAGTGCCACGGACGAGGACCACGAGAGGTCACAGTTGTACTACCATCGGGGCGGCCCGCTAGGTGGCGCCCCGTCCGCTACCCACACTCCTGCCGAGAATATATTGTTAGTCTCCTGTCTATATATTCCGCTATCTTACATTTACAACCGGATAAAGGGTTGTAAGGTTCTATTTACAACACAATAAACCTTTTACGGGTCGGTGTATCTTTACGGCTGCCGCTCACAGGGTTTAAGTAAGTGTGGCACAGTATGTTTGAGACGCCTCTGGCCGGGGTTGTTGGCGATTACAACCGGATAAGACCAGCCCCCCCCCCAAAAAAAAAAGCCCAAAAACATAATCACAACTGCAGATAAAACCACAACCGTTCAGAGGGACCAGCAAGGGAAGGGGGGGGAGGTGGAGGTATAAAGTCGAGGTATAGATGTTCCTGGACAAGTAGTATCAATCATCGTACTCAAAGGGTTAAATCATCGTACTCAAAGGGGTCATTTCATCGTATTCAAATGGCTTGATTGTACTCAAGAAGTTAAATCATCGTATTCAGATTAAGTCAAGCCTAACTTGCCTTACCTAACCCAACCCAACCCAACCCAACCCAACCTAACCTAACCTAACCTAACCTAACCTAACCCAACCCAACCCAACCCAACCTAACCTAACCCAACCTAACCTAACCCAACCTAACCTAACCTAACCTAACTCTTGGAGACATTGAGCTAAACCTACCATGTCGACTCTTTGATTGACAGTACTTGAAATTCAATTTTTTTTTAGCTATGAATACTGGAAGGTCAGGGTCACTCTGGGTCACGAGGTCAAAGGTTGTGTGTGTTTGTGTGTATATAAACAATAAAATAATCTGTAGTTTGTTAATGGTTAGACATACATAACACACACACAACACAATACGTACACATACGTACACACACACACACAATACACACTCCAGCACCAGAGAGGGTGAAGGATATGCCCGCCTCCTTGTTGCCTGAATAATACAAGCTAGTTAATAGTTGGCTGTGTTGAAAGACAGGGCACCTCTCTCTCTCTCTCTCTCTCTCTCTCTCTCTCTCTCTCTCTCTCTCTCTCTCTCTCTCTCTCTCTCTCTCTCTCTCTCTCTTTCTCTCTCTCGTGAAGTAGGCGAGCCAATAAAAATGTTGTAGCATCCTGTACTAAGTTTTAATAAAATCCAACCAACAGCTTGTAAGAAGGAAATGTGAAAAAGTTTACGGCGGATGGACGGACGGACGGTTGGTTCACTAAACATTGGGAAGGGATAATATAAATAAGATATACAAACACACACACACACACACACACACACACACACACACACACACACACACACACACACACACACACAGCAACCTAAAACATACATACATACATACTACACACACCAAACAAGCAATATACTGTACATACATACATATATACTTACATACATACATACATACATACATACATACCAAACACCAGCAACATAATTCACACAAAACATACACAGCAACAAAAAACACACACACATCAAAAACATACACACAAAAAACACACACAGGGATGGGAGGTCAAGGGTCAAGGTAGCGTCAACCACTCTGTGTGTGTGTGTGTGTGTGTGTGTGTGTGACCAGTTTACTATCACTGTTACACATGCATTAAATTTCACGCCAAAATGTCAGAGGTTAAGATCAAAGAACAGCTTCATTCTGTTTGTTTGTTTGCTTGTTTGTTTGTCGACACAGCTTTAACGTGTTTGTTTTGTTAGGTTAGGTTAGGCAGATCCATTTTTTATATCGTTGTCAGCTTTAATCTGTCATTGTTTGCTGAGACAATTTTAATATTTGTTTGTGTACAGATTAAGCTTTAATACGTTACTGTTACCTTTAATAATTCACCAAACAACAACAACAACAACAACCACACCATCCTTTGACTACAGGATTTACATGTGTACGTTTTTTTATGTGTACATGTAAACACAAAGATTACGACTAGTTGCAAACCTCACCTGATGAAGTACAACAATAACAATAATAATAATAATAATAATAATAATAATAATAATAATAATAATACACGAGAGACCAATGAAAAGGTGGAATGTTGTTACACTTCAATATGATTGGTCAAGTGAGGGCTGAGGGGGACCAATGGGGGGAGAGAGAACCGAGGGATAGGGAGATGGTCTGCTAAGTGGGTAAGTTTTCTAGTCTCCCACAGTCTCCTTGAGTCTCCTAGAGTCTCCCAGGTAGGTATTTAAGGTAACCAGTTATGAAAGGTGGCGTTTTATTCCTTCAGTTACAAGTAAGGTAAATTTTGTGGACACTTCATGACACTTTGAGAATATGGCAGGTTTATTCCGGCCTTCTCTCCTCTACACCTCACCTATCCCCCTCCCCTTACCTATCTCCCCCTCCCCTTACCTATCTCCCCCCTCCCCTTACCTATCTCCCTCCCCCATGTTCCAATTTGTTCCATCCTCCCCTCCCTCTCCCACCCTTCCCCTCCCTAATAAAAAATAAAAACTTCCTGGGGTCAAAAACTTTTAATTCTTCTTTCTTTTTTCTAGTTTTTCTTTCCTTCCCCTTTTTTTCATTTATCTTCATTTCCTTTCTCTCTCCCTCTTCTTCCTCCTCCTCCTCCACGAGTACCTCTTAAACTCCTCCTCCTCCTCGTTTCTCTTGCTCTTCCCCTTCCTCTCCCTACACCCTTCTTCTTCTTCTTCCACCCTTTACTCTCCCTTTCACTTCCACACCCTCCCGTTACACACCTCTCGACTTTTTATCCTTCCCTCCCCCTTCCACTTGCTATTCTCCCTCTCCCTCCCACCTCCTTTCACCCTTCCGCATTTCCCTTTTTCACATGCTAATCTCCCTTCCCCTTCCCCCCTTTCTTCTTCCTCTCTCACTTCACCATCTTTCCCCCCTTACCCTCACCTCCTCCCCTTCCCCTAACCTCCTCCCCCTTCCCCTCGGCAGCTATCTCCGGGTTGCCTCCACTAATTACGGGTCAGTTACTGGTGTGTAAAATATTCAAGCCGAGTTAAATGGTGAATCTTGTCTCCCCTCGACCAAGCTGAACCTATCAAGCCGAGTTAAATGGTGAATCTTGTCTCCCCTCGACCAAGCTGAACCTATCCACCCTCCCTCCCTTCCCTTCATCTTCCTCTCCCCTCCTTCCTCCTCTTCTCTCTCTCCTCCTTCCTCCTCTTCTCTCTCTTCCCCTCCTCTTCTCTCTCTCCTTCCCCCTCTTCACCCTCCCCCAATGTTTCAGGACCCCACCTTGCTCCAACCACAGGCATTACAACCATCCCCCGTACTATTCTGCCCCGACCACAACTACCACAATCCTTTCCTACAACCACTGCAAGCACTATCCCTCCCCGACCACCTCGCAACAAACAACCAGTCTCGTTTGATAACAACACACAAACACGTAGTTACACATCTATCAATGCGCACAAATACACAGGTACGCAGATAGGACACGTAAGCAAACAGGAATCACACACATACACACACACACACACAGCCGGCAACTCGTTCACTCACACACATACGCCACACGACGTTCACACACATACACGACACACACACACATAAATACATACATACATACACGCTCATACACTTACAGTCCTAATGGGTACCAATTGTAACGGACCCAAACCTAACCTAACCTATCCAAAATCAAACCAAAACCAACCTAACCAACCTGACTTAAACCGAACCTAACCTGAACGACTGACTAACCCTTGTTCTCATCTGCGTCAGGCACCTCTATGAATACCACTCCTGACTGACTGACTAACTGACTCACCCACTGACTTAAAAGAGAAGTTCTGAGTCAATTGAAGAAGTTTACCCCCGTTTCTTGCTCACTCTCGTTTCCTTTGAGAGTTTTACGGTTCAGTTAAGATAATTTAACACGTCTTTAACCCAAGATATATTTACAGTGTCTTACGATGTATTAATTAAACAACTATACCTTAATATACTGAAGATACGAATAATATACGTACATACATACATACAATGGCGTATCAGTCAATTCTACACATACGTACATAAGTTACATATATACATACATTGAGTTATACATACATGCATACATACGTTAATCCCGAAGGTGTAATCACAAGGGCAATGCTGGTGGTTGATCTTGGCTTCTGCAGCTCTCGTGGTGTGTGTGTGTGTGTGTGTGTGTGTGTGTGTGCTCTCTCTCTTTCTCTCTCTCTCTCTAGCATAAATGAGTCCCCCCCCCCCCACACCACTTCCCTCTGTAATTAAACAATGACGGTGTCGTATTCAGGGGCACTAATACTGCCTCCAACGACTGCCAGTGCCACGAACCACCACCAGTGTACTATTACCACCATTATACTACCACCACTACTACCACCTTCAAAGACACCACCACAACCATTTTTTTTACTCTAAGTGCCATTACTACCACCACCACACCACCACTACCACAAACAACCACAATCACCAACATATTACCACAACCACACACGCACTACCACAACCCTTCCACAACTACCAACACACTACTACAACCACCATCACACACTGCCTACCACCACAACCAACAACACACCAATACTACCACAACCACCAACATATTACCACAACCACACACACACACTACCACAACCCCTCCACAACTACCAACACACTCTCTACTACAATCACCATCACACACTACCACGCCACCACCACACAACCATACGTCGCTTTTTACTATGCATCACACAAAACGTCAGACGGCAGAGAGAACCAATCAGTTAATGTATGAGGAGGAGACACACACACACACACACACACACACACCTCCGGGATAAGCTCTGTGATCCATCGTCCTTCACAAGTAAACACAGACCTACGTAATTCTCTAATGGTTAGGTGTAGAACCGCGTGTGGGTGTGTTGTAGTAGTAGAAGTAGTAGTAGTAGTTAGTAGTAGTAGTCGTGGTGGTAGTGGTTGTAGAAGTAGTATAGTAACAACAACAACAGTATTAGTGGTGGTAGTAGTAGTCGTGGTGGTTGTAGAAGGTGTATCATAGCATCAGTATCGAGGGGAGGGGTGTAGCGTAGATTAGCGTCAATATTCATAACACCGGAGTGAAGGGAAGGGAAGGGAAGTGAAGGGCAATGTTGACGTTGTATGTGTTGTACATTCAAATATTTCTATATAGGTGGTGTATATTACCGTTTGTTGACACACTTGTATTTCATGAGTCCTGGTGCTAAGGTCGACGTGAGGCTTAACACCGTGTTGTAACGTGAGACTTAACACCGTGTTGTAACGTGAGGCTTAACACCGTGTTACTCGTCGAGGCTTATCACCGTATTATAACGTGAAGCAACACCGTGTTGCGCGTGAGCTTAACACCGTGTTGCTTAACGTAGGGCTTATCACCGTGTTGTAACGTGAGGCTTATCACCGTGTTGTAACGTGAGGCTTAACACCATGTTAGCAACGTGAGGCTTAACACCGTGTTGTAACGTGAACTTAACACCGTGTTGTAACGTGAGACTTAACACCGTGTTGCCAACGTGAGGCTTAACACCGTGTTGCCAACGTGAGGCTTAACACCGTGTTATAAAAGTAGGAAAACTATCACCGTGTGTTGTAACGTGAGGCTTAACACCGTGTTGTAACGTGAGGCTTAACACCGTGTTGCCAACGTCAGGAAGCACTGCCGTGTTGTAACGTAGAGGCTTATCACGTGTTAGCAACGTGAGGCTTAACACCGTATTTGTAACGTGAGGCTTAACACGTGTTGTAACGTGAGACTTAACACGTGTTGCCAACGTGAGACTTAACACCGTGTTGTAACGTGAAGCTTAACACCGTGTTGTAACGTGAGGGCTTAACACGTGTTGTAACGTGAGGCTTATCACCGTGTTGTAACGTGAGGCTTAACACCGTATTTATAGCGTGGGCTTATCACGTGTTGTAACGTGAGGCTTAACACCGTGTTATAACGTGAACTTAACGCAGTGTTGCCAACGTGAAGCAACACCGTGTTGTAACGTGAGGCTTAACACCGTGTTGTAACGTGAGAAAACTATCACCGTGTTGTAACGTGAGGCTTAACACCGTGTGTTATAACGTGAGGCTTAACACCGTGTTGTAACGTGAAAGCAACACCGTGTTGTAACGTGAGGCTTAACATCGTGTTGTAACATGAGGCTTACCGTGTTGTAACGTGAGGCTTAACACCGTGTTGTAACGTGAGGCACGTGTTATATTGTGTTACGTGCTTGTTATACATTGGAAGGGAAGATAGAAGGGGGTGTATGGGGAGAGTGTAAGGAAGGAGAGAGAGGGACGGAGGGAGGGAGGGAGAGAGAGAGGAGGGAGAATAGGGAGAGGGAGGGGAAGGTATAAGGAGGGGGGTTGAGGGGAGAGAGGGACGGGGAGGTGAGAGGAGGTCAGCTGCATGGCACTTGTAATTCTCCTTGACCTCTGTGTGTGTGTGGCACTATGTTAGCCTTTGTATCACCTTTGACCTCTCTACCCCCAGGCTGACCGCCCCCTCCTGAATGACTGTGTGTGTGTGTGTGTGTGTGTCTGTGTGTGTGTGTGTGTGTGTGTGTGTGTCCCTACTATAGCTGTAGTTTCTGCTCTCTACCTCTCCTTTTATCTCGCCCTCTTCTCTCTCTCTCTCTCTCGAACACCATAAAGTGAGATATATAAAATTAAAATAAGAATAGTAAATAAAATAAAAATAATACAATATAAAACGAAATAATAATAATTATATAATAAATACTGAAAATAAATAAAGCGAAAAATTAAAACAAAATACAAATAATACAAAAATAAAAAGTTGTATTAATAAAACTAATAATAAACTACATTAATAAAACCTAAATAAAAATATTTCAAATAAAATAAACACACACACACACATATATATATATATATATATATATATATATATATATATATATATATATATATATATATATATATATATATATATATATATATATATATATATATATAATTAAATAAAAAAAATCAATAATGAAAACAAATAAAAACATTAAAAACAATAAACAAATAAAAATTAGAACAATTATAATAAAAATAATAATATCACAATAACTAAAGTTCAAATGAACAGTAAAATATGAACTCTAGTTTGGCTTCATGTGGCTGAGAGAGCGAGAGAGAGAGTCCAGTGCCACCTCCTCGTCTTACCATCATCACAGAGGCATAGTTGGTGTATTAAGAGAAGGTGGAAGAGGACGTGTAGGTGGTGGAAGAGGAGGTAAGGGTGGTGGAAGAGGTAATGATGGAAAAGCTGGTGGTGGTGGATGAGATGGTGAAAAAAACGATGGAGGAAGAGATCTTTTGTGGTGACAGTAGTGATGAGGTTCTACACGTTATGTCTCTCACACAACTTTCTTACTGACAAAACTCCCATGTAACATTTACATATAAGACACTAAAACTCGCTGTGAACAAGACTGCCCCACTGAATTATTCACTGCCCTGCGTGAAGCTTCTGCGCCAGGTGGTCCGTCCATCCCGGGGCGTGTGAGGATGGCAGCGTCTCAGTGCCAGTACCCACTTCTGACCCCCCAATGGAACTTGAGAAAAAAATACGCCTGGCCGTCGCATGAGCAAGAGAGATATTCTATTGGGAAAAATTACTTATATTCTATTGAGGAAAATTACTTCTACTGGGGAAAATTATTTCTATTCTACTGAAGAAAATTACTTTTACGGGGGAAAATTACTTCTAGTGAGGAAAATTACTTCTATTCGACTGGGGAAAATTACTCCCAACATGTCAGTCAGGAAAGATGGGATTTGAGTCGAGACTTACGCAGCCAAAACTCCCAAGAGAATGGTTTTAAAGTGATATAAACCTGTGCTGTCTATTACAATATATTCTGCCTTGATGTAAGAGTTAAATAGTGTAATAGATTTATATCCTAATATACTCGAAATTTAACGATAATAATAGAGAAATACATTAAATTAAGGAACTACACTTTTTGCACATGATTAAAAAACTAACCTAACTCAACTCAATCCAACCGAATCTAACCTAACCTAACCTAACCCAACCCAACCTAACCTAACCTAACCTAACCCCCACCCTTCTCAACCATTTACCATTAGGGTGTTTTAATCACCAGGCGAAATAATCTAGGTACCAATTTTTCCATAAGATCCATAATAATGTCTAAGTGAATTGAAATATACAAACACCATTAAGATCTATCAACCATTAGACATATAACCACCCCCCTTTCTCCTCCCTCTTCCTCTTCCCTTTCCTTCCTTCCTCTTCCCCTTCCTTCCTTCCTCTTCAATATTTCAGACTGGTTGAAAACCGCCTCCTTCAGAGCTCGACAAATCCTGCTGGGTGGGCTTCTCGGCGCAATGCAATTAAGGCCTAACTTCCTCATTTAATGATTGTAAGTCGCCCTAAAAAGTAGTAGGTGGGAGGGGGGGTTCAGGGGGTGCAGGTGGGGATGGTGGGGGAGGTGCAGGTGGGGATGTGGTGGGGGGGGAGGTGAGAAGGGCCCAATGTAAGAGAGTCATTAACCACCTGAATTTCCACGCCTACCTGTCACCTGGCATAAACTTTTTCTATGAATATTTGACAGCAAGGAAGATTATAAATACAAAACCTTCAACTTCCTCAGAAACTGGACTGGACAGACCCTATCCACCCCCCTTTCCCCATCTCACCTCACTCCCCAAATTCCCTCTCCCTCCACCCCCCTCCCTCCCCGACCCCCCTCAGCCCCTCCCTCCCTTCTCCAATCTCCTCTCTCCACCAGCCTGTTTTTCAGTTTTATGCTGCAAACATTCATGTGAGTCCAGTGTGAACCTCAAAATCGTGAATTATGAGGAGGTGGGCAGTAGTGTGAATATTACATCACTTGCAGGCTGAGTAAGGAGGAATGGGTGGGTCAGGTGGGGTGGAGTGGTGGAGTGGGCAGGCCGGAGACGATGGGATGGGTTGGAATGGAGTAGATTTGCAGAAACCAGCCAGCCAGTGTTCGGTATTATGAGAAACTGGTGTTGCAAGGTGTGTGGTTTTTTGTGAGTTCTGTGAGAAGCAAAGTAGGAGAATGGATCCTTAAGCCTTTATATGATCTATGAGGTTGTTGTGAAGCCAGGACTTAAAATATTGATATTTATTTAAGAATTTTCACAATATATCCCAGCTTAACTGTGGTCAGCCCGCTCTTAGATTTATATGTTTATTTCTGGCCTCTAATTGCCCAGTGACCTCATGTTCATGACCAGTAACCTCTAGTGCTTAGTGTTCCTCTGTCCAGTGACCTCTTGTGTCCAGTGACCCCTTGTGTCCAGTGACCTCTTGTGTCCAGTGACCTGCCTCCAGTGACCCCTTGTGTCCAGTGATGACCTCTGTGGCCGTGACCTCTTGTGTCCAATCTCTCTGGTGTCAGTGACCTCGTGTCCGGCCTCCTAGTGTCCGTGAACTCTTGTGTCCAGTGGCCTCTAGTGCCCAGAAGTGACCTCATGCCCAGTGACCTCTTGCTGGCCAGTGACCTCTTGTGTCCAACGTGAGCCTCTTGTGGCCAGTGACTCACTGGCAATGATGACCTCTAGTGTCCAGTGACCTCTTGTGTCAGTGACACCTGCTGCAATGACCAGTGACTCCTTATTGTCCAGTGGCCTCTAGTGTCCAGTGACCTCGTGTCGTGACCTCTGGTGTCAGTGACCTCCATGTGTCAGTGACCTCTAGTGTCCAGTGGCCTCTAGTGTCCAGTGACCTCGTGTCGTGACCTCCTAGGTGTCAAGTGACCTCGTATATTCAGTGACCCCTCTGGTGTCCGTGACCTCTAGTGTCCAGTGACCTCTGTAAAATACGTGACCTCTTGTGTCCAGTGTGTTATTGCTGGTATTATGGGGCGGCTGTACTGTGTTCCTGTAGGCAGGTACTGAGTGTGTGTGTTTATAGACCCTTGTGTGAACCTTGTGGGTTGGTGTGGGTCCTAGTAAGTATAGGTATTATGAGCCCTGGTACTTTGAGACCTCAGTTTGTATGTGTGTTAGTTTAAGCCCTGGTACTGACTTGTGAGTTCTGAGCCCGTGTGAGCCCTCGTACAGGCTCCGGGCTAAACCACCAAAGCATGGAAAATGGCCGCAAAATAATGATGATGACCCTGTGAGTGTATGAGTTATGAGCCCGTGTGAGCCCTGGTAGAGTCTGTGAGTATTATAACGGGCGGCCCTGTGAGCGCCTCTTGTATTTGACCTGGCATTGTGTCTTGTTGCTCTCCGTACCCCTGGCGTTGTGCAGCGACATCACTTTAATCAGGTTCAACATTCGGAACGGTCCGGCTGGTTGACTGCAGCCAAGCGTACCGCGATAACTCAAGGCCACGGCAATTTGGCATGCCAGGCGTACGATACATTCTCTCTCTTTACCTCCATCCCTCCCGCCATACCCTCCTGCCAAGATGTACAGCATTTTGACCGAAGTGGATAGTTTGCGCCAAGCTTGTGCGATACTTTTGCATTCCCTTCTCTCTCCTTCCCTTATCTCCTCCACCTCCTCCTCTTCCCTCCACCCTGCCAGATGTGCAACATTTAACGAGGTATGATTGTCCTGGCTGTACGATACTTTCATCTCCTCTCTTTCTCCCCACAGACCCTCTCTACCCCCTGCCAGTGTATTTTGAGGTTGATGATTGTGCAGGCGTACGATACTTCCATCTCTTTTACCACTCTCTCTCTCTCTCTCTCTCTCTCTCTCTCTCTCTCTACCCCCCCCCTGCTAGATGTACAATGTTTTTCCCCGTTGGTAGATTCTACCGTGAATCTTTGGTGAGTTTCAAATCTGCCTCTACCTCCTCCCCTACCCCTACACCCCCTCCCCCTCCCTGTACCGGTTGTGCCAGAACTTAAAGGTGATGGACACACTCTTCATCAACCTCTCTCAATCACACCTTATTCATACCTTGCCGTCGGTAGATAGATTTCAAGTTTAATTAGATTGGTTCTGGAGGAAGAGGAGAAAAAATGAGAGGTGAAAGATCAGGAAGGTCAGGTTGAAGTATTATCCATCCAAGAATATCGATCACCAACTGGAGTATCGTATCGTATCGTATCACGTATCGTATCCGTCACCTACATCACCACAATGGTTAGTACACAATCATACACATTCCCCCCCACTACCTTCCCCTCTCCCCTCTCTTGTACCACCACCAATGAGAGCGAATAATTAGCCTGTATTGATCTCGTCTATTTCTGTTATGTAATTATATTCACCTATTCTCACCTTAATTACGTTGGCTTTTAACAATCGAGAATACTGCGCCAGCCAGAGTAATTGGTAGAAATACTCCTAAACGAATGACCCTGGTAACCATTTTGAGAGAGAGAGAGAGAGAGGCCACGCGCGATTGACACCAAAACGAAGACGAATTAATTACAACCCGAAGACAGACAGACGGACAGACTACCCTCAGGTAGATTGACAGAGTGTGATAAATATATAGATGGGAGAAAGACGTCAAAAATTAAAACAAAAACCTGTATTGGATTTGGTGTGGCGGACAGATTGGAGGAAGGAGACAATGGTGACTTGGACACACCGATAATGAGCAGTGATAAACGTTGAATTACAGGACAGGCAGGCAGGTGTGTGTGTGTGTGTGTGTGTGTGTGTGTGTGTGTGTGTGTGTGTGTGTGTGTGTGTGTGTGTGTGTGTGTGTGTGTGTGTACATATATATAAACACACACGCATTCCCAAATAAAACACCATACACAAAAACATGCAAATAAATCCCGTTTATCTAATTAACCCAAACACACCTTCCCTGCACACCTATTTTTAAACACACCTTCCCTGCACTGACACCCAAACACACCTTCCCTGCACCTGACACCCAAACACACCTTCCCTGCACACCTGATACCCCAACCCACCTTCCTGCACACCTGACACCCCAAACACACTTTCCCTGCACTGACCTTGGTACACCTTCCCTCTACCTGACATCAGAAACCTTGCAACCCTGCACCTTCTCCCTTTTGTGCAAAACACACCCGGACACTCAAACTTCCCTTGCCTGCCTCACACACACCTGACACCTGGGCACACTGTACACACACATCTGAGCACACCTTAAGACAGAGAAGAATCGTCAATCTAAGGTGTCTGCAGGTGAGCACAGGTGAAGAGTTGTGGACTGTACCTGCAGGTAGAGAAGTGAGGAGAGAGAGAGAGAGAGAGAGAGAGAGAGATTCCGTCAACAGGGAGAGAGGAAGACGTAGTGAGAACGATACATATCAAGGGTTCAAGGATCATTACCGTCCCACAGCAACAGGCCGTCTCCTCCGTACACCACCACCATCACTAACGTTACCACCACCATCACTAACGTTACCACCACCATCACTAAAGTTACCACCACCATCACTAACGTTACCACCACCATCACTAAAGTTACCACCACCATCACTAAACCGTTACCACCACCATCACTACCACCCATCACTAAAGTTACCACCACCATCACTAACGTTACCACCACCATCACTAAAGTTACCACCACCATCACTAACGTTACCACCACCATCACTAAAGTTCACCATCACTAAAGTTACCACCACCATCACTAAAGTTACCACCACCATCACTAACGTTACCACCACCATCACTAACATTACCACCACCATCACTAAAGTTACCACCACCATCACTAACGTTACCACCACCATCACTAAAGTTACCACCACCATCACTAAAGTTACCACCACCATCACTAACGTTACCACCACCATCACTAACGTTACCACCACCATCACTAACGTTACCACCACCACCATCACCACTACCGACCACCATTACCACTACCAACCACCATCAATCACCACCATTACCACGCGAGACACAGTACCATTTCACAGTAACAATTTTAAGACGCTAAACATCGATTTATTTTAGCTTTTTCTGTGGGTCATGAACAGCTAAAGTAGACTATTAAGATTATTTACACTTGACACGTGGCCAGTAGCGTGTGTCCAGGAGGAGGAGGAGGGGGGAGGAGAGGAATGAGGAGGAAGAAGAGGAATGAGGAGGAATGAGAGGAATGAGGAGGGAGAAAAAGATAAGGAGGAAGGAGAGAAAAAAGAGAAAGAATAAGAAGGAAAAGGATAAGAAAAAAAAGAGTAGAAGGAAGGAGGAAAGAGGGAAAAGAATAAGCATGAAAAGGACAAGGAGGAGGAAGTGGAGGAAGGAGGAGGGAGGAGGAAGGAGGAAGCAGGAAACATGGGAAAAGAGGAAGGAAGGAGGGAGAAGGAAATAGGAGGAAGGAGGAGAAAAACAGGAGGAAGGAGGAGCACTTGGCAGTAAATAAACTAACTCTGAATATCAATAGCCAGAAATATTGGCCGAGACCCCTAATACAGCCAGCACCTCACGACCAACCAAGACGACTGGTGAGGGGTAGGGGGTGAGGGGGAGGGGGTGAGAGGTGGGGGAAGGTAGAGTGGGGAAGGGGTGGGGAAGAACTATTCACACAACACTTCCACCTCCTCATTCTTCCTCCTCCCTCTTCTTCTACCTCCTCCTACCTCTTCTTCCACCTCCTCCTCCTCATTCTTCCTCCTCCCTCTTCTTCTACCTCCTCCTACCTCTTCTTCTTCCACCTCCTCCTCCTCATTCTTCCTCCTCCCTCTTCTTCTACCTCTTCTTCTTCCACCACCTCCTCCTCATTCTTCCTCCTCCCTCTTCTTCTACCTCCTCCTACCTCTTCTTCTTCCACCTCCTCCCCCACTACCATAGACACACACAAGGTAAAATATGCGTCACCTTCCACTCACCTGTAAATAACGTGTACAATGATAACTCTCCCCGATCGAGTCTGAACTGATTTTTGATCGATTTTGAGGCGCTGTTGATCGTTTTCCTAGTGAGGGAGAGAGGGGGGGAGAGGATGGAGAGAGTGAGGGAGGGAGGTGAGGAGAGAGGAAGGGGGGCCAGCAAGTGAGGGAGGGAAGAGGATGGAGGGAGTGAGGAAGGGAGTGAGGTAGGAAGGTGAGGAGAGAGGAAGGGGGGGCCAGCGAGTGAGGGAGGGAGTGAGGGTGGGAGACGTTCTTCACCTTGACCGCTGCACCAAAGCCTTCATGTTATTTACTAGTTTTGTGATTATGTGACCTACTGAACCTCGTGTGTGTGTGTGTGTGTGTGTGTGTGTGACAGGGAAGGGAGGAGAAGGGAGAAGGAAAGGGAAGAAGGGAGGATAAGGAAAGGGAAGAAGAGAAGAGAAGAGAAAGGGAAAAGAGAAGGAGAGGGAAGAAGGGAAGACAACAAAAGGGAAGAGAGAAAATGGAAGAAGAGAAGAGAAGAGAAAAGTCAGAAGCGAGGTAGACACAGGTGATAACAAGAGCCTGGGCGTCACACTAATATTACTGACCAACGTTGGGAGACGGACCGCCGCCTGTGACGAGTCCGGGAAATATCAATTAAAAAAGCAATTAAAAGCAGCACCGTCTTGCCTACCATAATAGTGACGGGGGGGAAAATAGTACATAAACGAGAGAGTCTTTCCCCCGACACGATCAATCTGGTGCGCAAAGTTTGAATTCCGGACGTGAACACACACACACACACACACACACACACACATGAGGTAGTATGAGTGAATGAGTGAGTGAATAAATGAATGAGCATGAGAGAGGTACCGGTAGCGTGAGTGAGTATGAATGAGAGTGATTGAGGGAGTGAGTATGAGAGAATTGACGTATGAATGATGTAATATGAGTGAGTGCATGAATGAATGAATGAATGAATGAATGAATGCGGTAAGGTAAGATTATGCCCATCTCTTTATTTATGAGAGACGACAGACAACTGTTCAATGTTACCATAGCAACAATATACGGTCACTCACCCCAAATAGGTTATTTTAAGCTAAGGTTTTAAGGTAAGGTTTTAAGGCAAGGTTTTAAGGTGAGGTTTTAAGGCAAGGTTTTAAGGTGAGGTTTTAAGAAAAGGTTGTTTTAAGGTAAGGTTTTAAGATAAGGTTGTTTTAAGGTAAGGTTTTAAGGTGAGGTTTTAAGGTAAGGTTGTTTTAAGGTGAGGTTTAAAGGTAAGGTTTTAAGGTAAGGTTTTAAGATAAGGTTTTAAGATAAGGGTGTTTTAAGGTAAGGTTTTAAGGTAAGGTTTTAAGGCAAGGTTTTAAGGTAAGGTTTTAAGATAAGGTTGTTTTAAGGTAAGGTTTTTAAGGAAAGGTTTTAAGATAAGGTTGTTTTAAGGTAAGGTTTAAAGGTAAGGTTTTAAGGCAAGGGTGTTTTAAGATAAGGTAAGGTAACATATCAATCAAATGCAAAAATTCATCTCAATTCAACTTTTTAAAAGGTCGACCTTGACTAGTATTGAGGAGCTGTCTTGTAGGTGGGTGCAGGAACGTGGGTGCAGAAACGTGGGTACAGAAAAGTGGGTGTAGAAACGTGGATGTAGAACGTGGCTACAGAAACGTGGATACAGAAGTGGGTGAAGAAACGTGGGTGTAGAAACGTGGGTACAGAAGCGTGGGTACAGAAACGTGGGTACAGAAGCGTGGGTAAAGAAACAATATCTCTTCTAGCGAGTAAGAAATCTCAACCACAAGGCTAGGTTAGGTTAGGTTAATACTGACATAGAAATACCCCGTGTCTGAAACTCTCCTGACGGGGTGTTTCCATGAGGGGAGGGGAGGGAGAGGGAGGATAGGGAAAAGGGGGAGGGGATTGGGGGGCACGACACGACCCACAATAGTGTTTGGATCAACAATACTAACATTATGACCCTCACCGTGACGCACTGCTTATCGCCCTCTTTATTATGGACCATCTCAAGCTAGTTCACACACCAGGGGGTGTTGGCGACACACACACACACCAAAACAGTGTGGTGTCAACTCCCCTGCTACAATGCCTTAACTCTTGGCATGTCTGTCTCCTGTCTGTCTGTCGTTCCATCTACCTGTCCATGTTATATCTCTCCTCCTTTATCTGTCAGAACGTGTGTCAGTTTGTGTGACTGTGTGTCCGGGTCTCCTAATATATCAGAGTGTCTGATTGTCTAGGCCATCTACCTGATTGCCACTCTGTCGGTTCGTCTCTCTCTTTCATTATATATATATATATATATATATATATATATATATATATATATATATATATATATATATATATATATATATATATATATATATATATATATATGACTCTATATACATGTCTGTCTATACATGTATCCGTTTAATTGTCTGTTATCTAAATATGTATGTAGCTATGTGTGTGTGTGTGTGTGTGTGTGTGTGTGTAAAAGAATGAATGAATGAATGAGTGAGTGATCCCGGGCAGGGTGAGTTAGAGGTCACCCAGGCCGGTAATTTTCCCCCCCCCCTCTGCAACTCACTGGCCATTGGTCAATAACAACACGGCTATCCCACGCTTCCACGCCCTCTATGCCTCCACGCCCGCACGACCTCTCATCCACGATTACACGCCCTCCATGTGACTAATTTGATAAGACCTTGACCTTCCTGTGACCCTGAACTGACCTCTGTAACCTTGACCTTCCAGTGACCATTATCTTATTACCCGGATACTCATGTGACCTCAATCTCTGACCAAGTGACCTTGAACTCCCCGTGACCTTAACTTGACCTCTGTGACCTTGACTTCCTCTGAATCTGACCCAGGGACTTGGAATATGGTATAGTGAAGACGGCTATCGACGTGAAGTTTCCTCCCCCCCAAGAGCCCCCAAGACAAGCCACCCAAACACCAACCCAGACAAGCCACCCAAATACCCGCCCACATATCCATCCAGCCAACCAAACACCCACCTAGCCAACCAAAATACCCACCCACACAGCCATCCAGCCAACCAAACACCCACCCAGCCACCCAATTACCCACCCGGCCACCCAAATATCCACCAAGTCATTCGGTCTGCCTCGCTGCCTTGTTAATATATACAGTGAAAACAAGATAATGGGAGTAGCTTAACACCCACCTCAGTTTGGGGGGGGGGGAGGAGGGGAGAATGGAGGGAGATGGGGGAGAAAGGAAGATGCGTGGGAGAGGGAGGGAAAGACGACCAGACAACGAGAAGACGACTGAATGGGTATTCGACACTGGGCAGACCCGCAAAGTAACCAACCCCCCTGAAAAATATAATATAAATGAAATCGAATCCCAGCATTCTATTACCCTCGCTTCCTAAGGTGAAGAAATTACTGTAGCTTAATTTTAAAACGACAGACAGACAAATAGACAGACACAGACATTAAAACTCTTCATGGGTCGAGACGTATCTTTAAAAACTAATTATCTCAACTTTATTTTTTTCCTCGTTCCGTTTTTGTTTTTTTTACATCGTTATAAATACTTCCTTTTGATCAGGAACCCGTAGCCGCCATAACTTGAAAGGCAATTTAAGAAGATTATTACACTGTTTATCATCAAGGCAGTGAAAACACCCCTTTCTTTTTTTCGGGTGATGTGAGAATAAACACGAGACAGGACAAATAAACAAAAAAAATAAATCGAATCCTATACGACAAACAGAAATCGGATCGGAATGTTTACGTGAGAGGCCGCACGGGTTTCGTTCGGTCCATTGCGCGTTCCATTGTTCGACTGTTTGTGTGGCCGGGGTCCCTTGGTGGCCGCGCGGTCAATTATACAACTCGATTCTGTTTGACTAACGCTACCACAATTTCATTAATCAGGAATTTTCTACTACACCACAAAACACAATTCCTTATTTTCTCTTCTATTTTTTATACACTCCTAATGCCTATAGTTACTCTGAATACCTTTTAAACACACTTCTCTTGCTATCTTATTCACCCGAGAGACCAAACGGCCATGGGCTTCTAAAATACTGACTGATGTAAAGCAATTGAGAAAATCACGTCAGGAGAGAGAGCAGAGTGATATCCCCACCACTTCACTCCTCCTGTGCTGGTAGCGGATGCCTCTCCGTGTTAAGAGTAAATAGAGAAAACATCTGTTGCTTATACAAAGGTAAACAAATACAAGATATAACATTAGTTACATATACACTCAACCAAAACACTCGTCACTACTATATGAAAGATGCATTTGTGTTATCTCGACGCATCTATACAGTAAATATAAATAAATAAATAAGACACGAAATTTGTATACAAACACACCCGGTAAAAAAACACACAGGTTAGATCCACACAAACAAAACAGTGCAGGTGACCCAAACAGACTAAATGGTGTGGAAGAGATTTACAAATATATGTGACGGCAGTTCTTGTCAACACAGGTGCACAGTGTGTGTGTGTGTGTGTGTGTGTGTGTAACCAAATTAACTTAGGTCACGTCAACAGTGAACCTTTAAGGTGACCCCTAAACAGTGTATAAAAATTCACCTGGCTTGGGGAGGTGAATATCCAACCAACCAACCCAGGTGAGATATTGTACCTGGGGTCACCTTAAAGGTTCACACCTGACGTCACACTAGTTAATTTGGTTAAACACACACAAACACCATTAACGCTTCCTGTACACAAACACAAACTAATAAACCCCCCCTACACACACACAAAACTACCGTCTCCAATACACATCACCAATAACATTATCGGGCCACCCTTGAACCACAAAACGAGGAGCCCTTAATGGTGCGGAACGGGGAACAGAATTTGATAAATCTAGCGAGAACTTGCGTGAGATCAAGCTGGAGATAACTAACCGTGCCACCACAACACTCTCCTCTCTCCTCGCACAAATTGAAACATATAAATCTCTTGGGGTTAAAATATACTTAATGGTGCAGAACGCCATCATAAACGTGTCCGGCAGAAAGTTTTAGGGGGGTGTTACGACAGACAGACATACATACATACATACATACATACAAGTAAGGGTTTATTACCAAGTTTCCTCTACAAAATACACCAACTCCCTTACACTAAACACATAACCATCAAAATAATGTACAGTTGCGGACAAAATTCCCTGGACAATTGGACAAAATTCCCTGGACAATTGGACAAAATTCCCTGGACACTTGGACAAAATTCCCTGGACAATTGGACATGTAAAGAGTTTAAACCATTGTATATTAAGATTCGATAATTGGCCATAACTATTATTTAAAAACAGATCCTATAAGGTTCAAAATAACAGACCAACAGTGTGAGAAATGGCAACAAAACGACAGACAGATGAATGCCAACAGACAGAACGGAGATGGAACTCAACAGAACAGAACAGACAGACAGACAGACAGACAGACAGAGAGACAGACAGACAAATCCCAATAAACAGAACAGAGATCAAGGTCAACAGAACAACAAACAAACAAACACCAACACAACAACAAAACAAAAACATCAACAAACAAATAACAATAATAACGCCTCCATTAAAGCTCAATAACATTTCTCTCTAGTTTTTACAGATAACCAAAAAAAAAAAAAATATCCTTATCTATATTAATATTTGTAATAGCCAAGTCTCCATTACCTGTATTACTAATTAAGGACAAACAAGGTAGATAGATTAACAAACAGACACTATACATACACAAAATACACCTACGCACTACACATACACAAAATACACCTACGCACTACACATACACAAAATACACCTACACAAAATACACCTACGCACTACACATACACAAAATACACCTACGCACTTCACATACACAAAATACACCTACACAAAATACACCTACGCACTACACATACACAAAATACACCTACGCACTACACATACACACTATACATAACATAATGGAAGACACACACGTCAGTATTATTTTTCGATAACTTGCAGGTGGTGTGACAAAGGAAGCTCCCAGCTCAGGTGAATCAGTTAATCAGAGCCGCAGGTAAAACTATATTATAACACGTCATGGCAGCCACCTGTGTGTTATAACACTACCGGGGATATTACACCTGGAGAGAGAGAGAGAGAGAGAAACCGATAAAAGAGAGAGAAAGAGATAAAAAGAAACAGAAAAAGAAAGAAAGAAAGAATGAAATGAAAGAAACTTAACCCTAACCCACACGACCACCTAAACCTCACCTAACCCACACACCTTATGCCCACGTAACCTAACTTAACCCTTCTTCAATCACCTACAGAAACACCTTTTAAAAAAACTACCAAACTCCACAATCACCTTATCTATAGTCAAGATAACAGAACCAGAACAACAATAACACCTATGGTAAAGTTATCTCGAGGCTCCGGAACTAAACTATTGTTGTTTTGATGGTAGTTGAAATTAAGTGGGGTTTTTTTTCAGTTATAAAACATGAGTCAATGTGATCTGTGACGGTGATGGTAAAGTCTATGTACAGTGACCGTGGATAAACAGTGACCGTGGATAGCAAAACCTACAGTGACCGTGGATAGCAAAACCTACAGCGACCGCGGATAGCAAAACCTACAGAGGCCGCCTACAGTGACAGCGGATAGCAAAACCTACAGTGGCCGCCTACAGTGACCGCGGATAGCAAAACTTATATACAGTGACAGTGAATAGTAAACATTGTGTACTCTCATCACACTGACATGTTCCTGTACCAAGTGTGATGTGTTAAGAGTAAAGAGAATTTTCAGTATGACACATTTGGGTTTCTGTTTCCAAAGTCTAATAAAAGTGAGGTACTTCTGTGGCAGGCAGGCACTGGTGTGTGTGTGTGTGGCAGGCAGTGTATATGGCAGGTACTGTGTGTGGCAGGCAGTATGTGTGGTATGAGAGGGTAGTGTCGAGGAAGAAGGAAAGGCAAAATAAATAAAGGAATGATATATGTTTGGGGGCGACATATAAGAGTGAGTCAGAGAGGCAGGGTCTAGGGCTGGTAACTCTGGTCCTTAACTCATCATTACTGGTATCATCAACACCATTATCTCCCACCAGTTAATAATTAGTATTTTAAGTGTTGCTTATTATTGTTGTTATTACTACTAATATAAATTGTTTTTCTTGTCTTGTAGTTCACCTCCACCAGTAGTGTTGGTGAGGTAGTTCACCTCCACCAGTAGTGTTGGTGAGGTAGTTCACCTCCACCAGTAGTGTTGGTGAGGTAGTTCACCTCCACCAGTAGTGTTGGTGAGGTAGTTCACCTCCACCAGTAGTGTTGGTGAGGTAGTTCACCTCCACCAGTAGTGTTGGTGTTCACCTCAACTGCAGTGTTGGTAGGTGTTCACCCACCCAGTAGTGTTGAGGAGGTAGTCCACTCCACCAGCAGTGTTGGTGGAGGCAGTCTCACCTCCACCAGCAGGCAGAAACACCTCTTTCACCAGCAGTGTTGGTGGAGGTAGTTCATCTCCACCAGTAGTAAGCAGGAGGTAGTTCACCTCCACCAGTAGTGTTGGTGAGGTAGTTCACCTCCACCAGTAGTGTTGGTGAGGTAGTTCGCCTCCACCAGTAGTGTTGGTGAGGTAGTTCACCTCCACCAGTAGTGTTGGTGAGGTAGTTCACCTCCACCAGTAGTGTTGGTGAGGTAGTTCACCTCCACCAGTAGTGTTGGTGAGGTAGTTCACCTCCACCAGTAGTGTTGGTGAGGTAGTTCACCTCCACCAGTAGTGTTGGTGAGGTAGTTCACCTCCACCAGTAGTGTTGGTGAGGTAGTTCACCTCCACCAGCACGTGTTGCCGCCGCCGGGGTTGCCGCTGTGACGTCATACTATCGATTACCCGGAAACCAGCCATTTCCCTCCCCAGGATCTACATCTCTCACCTTCCTGTTTTTACCCCTTCCTCACCTCTCCCTCAGTCCTCATACCTCACCTCTCCCTCAGTCCTCATACCTCACCTCTCCCTCAGTCCTCATACCTCACCTCTCCCTCAGTCCTCATACCTCACCTCTCCCTCAGTCCTCATACCTCACCTCTCCATCATACCTCACCTCTCCCTCTTTCATCACTTCTATCACCACCACCACCACGATCATAATCACCACCGAGGTCTAGTTCTCTGCCCAGCATTTACAACTTCCTTCTCCTCTATCCGAGTGTAAGTCTATCATGCCTCCCCTCCCTCTCTATACTTCCCTCTCGCTCTCCTTCCCTCTCCTTCTATATACACCCCAATCTTTTAAGTCTATCCCTCACTATACACCATTTCTCCGTCTATCCCTCGTTATATGCGACATCCTCGGCGTCTTTCTCCCACTATCAGCAGTTCGTCAACTCTCAAACTTGATCCAATATATATTTTTTTTTTACCATTAAATATTTTTCGTTTATTAATGATCAGGTTGGTAAAAGTTCCTTACCTGAGAGAGAGAGAGAGTGTGTGTGGCAGTGTGTGTGTGTGTGTGTGTGTGTGTGTGTATAATGTGTGTGTGTGTGTGTGGGTGTGTCCGTGAACCCATTACCCACTTGGAGTCGTCTCCCAGGTAATCCAATGACATATATATATATACTACTGATCCCTCGGTACCAATATAAACAACAACTTTCTCGACTGACTGACTGACTGACACACACACACACACACACACACACACACACACACACACACACACACACACACACACACTCAACATCACATTGTCTTCGGAACATAGACTGGGTTCAAGTTAATGTAGTCAATACTGTAGTGAGATACTGACTGGAAAGACGAAGACAACGAAGAAGAAGAGGAGGAGGAGGAGGAGGAGGAGGAGGAGGAGGAGGAGGAAGAAGACTAATGGAAGGACTTTTTGTTGAAACTATGATTATTCCTCTATCTGGCCACACTGACTAGGGGTTATTTCACCAATCTGGCTACAATGAGTGGGAATTACTTCATAAATCTGGCTACACTGGCCAGGATTACTCCACTAATCTGGCTACACTGACTAAGGATTACTCCACCTATCTGCCTAGACTGACTGGGTTATTTTCACCAATTTGGCTACAATGACTAGGATTATCCCCTCCCCTCCACCAATCTGGCTACACTGATCAGGATTACTCCACCTATCTGGCTACACTGACTAAGGGTTACTCCACCTAACTGGCTACACTCGCCACTACACACCTCCCACAACGCTCTTCAATCTCTCCTCCTCCATGACCTTTAGTTTCCCCCTCTCCTCCTCTTCCCTCTTTCCTTCCTTCCTTCCCTTCCTCTCTCTTTCTCCAGGCTTCTCTTTATTCTCGCCATTTTTCCCCTTTACCTATTTTTTTTTATATTTTCCCCAGGCTGACTTTCACCTCTTCTCTGTATTCCTCAATCACTTCCCTCATTCCTCCACTCTCACCCTCTCTCTCTCCCTCCCTCCTCCCAGCCACATCCTCTATTCTCTCTCTCTCTTTTTCTCCCTCCCTCCCTCTCTCTCTTCTTGCATTTTTTCTGTTATTCCACTTCCCCCATCTACGTTCTCTCCCTCTATTCAATACATCCCCTCTCCTCCTCCTCTCTCACTACCTCCCCTTCGTCTTTTCCTTCCTCCCTCCCTTCCTCTCTTCTCTCTCTTTCTCCCTTCCACGCTCCCCTTTCCTCCTAGCCTCCACCTCTCCCTCCTCTCACCCTTCCTGCCACACCCTCTTCCCTCTTGCACTCTCTCTCTCTCTCTCTCTCTCTCTCTCTCTCTCTCTCTCTCTCCAATTATATTTCTTTCGTCTGAATTCGCTTTACAAATGAACCCGAGTGCATGTGAACCCACCTCACTCACCACCAACCCACCTGACCCACCATCAACCTACTACCAACTCACCTCACCCACAATCAACCCACCTGACCCCACCATCAACCCACCTCACCCACCCACCACCAACCCACCACTAACCCACCTCACCCACAATCAACCCACCTGACCCACCTACCTGATCCACCATCAACCCATCTGACCCACCATCAACCCACCTGACCCACCTCTATCTCATCAAGGGCGACGGTTCTACCAGATCTCTCAAGGTCCTTCTATTTTGTCTTAACCCTAACGCTAAGAACGCTCTCCCTCACCTTACCATAAACAAACAAACAAACAAACAATAACTCTCTCTCTCTCTCTAAAACGGTCAAAGCAAACACGATGGAATCAAACAAACAAGCAAACAAATCCCGTGTGTGTGTGTGTGTGTGTGTGTGTGTGTTTTGAAGTGGTTGGAGCAGGACAAGGTGAGTAAACACTTTCCTAGCCCACGAATGTAAACAACGTAGCTAAGATTAAGTTCAGTCCGGTTGTTTACATGGACAAGTATAAACAAACAATACAACAACATTTAGGTGTTTACAGTGGTACGTCCGATGATTTGTAAACATATGTAAACAAAGACCAAATGTAAACAGATAAAAACAAACAAGGTGATATATACACGAGATTAACGAAGCACATACATTGTAAAAAAAAGAGGGATGTTTACACTGATACGAGTAAACAGACCATAAAACTGGTGTAAGCAACCCATAAATCATACTTGTAAACAAACCATAAAACAGCTGTAAACAAACAATAAAACATACTTGTAAACAACCTATAACCACACTTGTAAACAAACCATAAACACTCTTGTAAACAAACCTTGAAATGCAGCTGTTTACAAACATACCAATACACAAACCAAAAGCTCAATTGTTTATTGTAAAACGTATAAACAAACACCAATCACTCCAAGTGTTTGCAGTGATAGAAAGTGCAAACAAACATCGAAGATTACAACTCCCGTAAAACCAGCCTAAAAATAACATACGACAAACAATTCCTACACAATGATATACAAGCAAACAAGACCAGGGGAGATTAAACAAGGAAACAAGACGCGTATACAAGCGAGAAACAACACAGGGCGGAACACACGCAAACAAAACCTCCACATACGACAAACTATTAAGTTAAATACAAATAACATATGCAAACAAAAATACAAACTACATCCCCAGGCAAACAAGACACCTAAATAGGCAAATACACGATAAAAGGTAAAATAAACCTACAAATAAGCAAACAAGACTCACAAACAAGCCCCAGAAGCAAACAAGACCCACAAACGAACCCAGAAGCAAACAAGACCCACAAACGAACCCCAGAAGCAAACAAGACCCACAAACGAACCCCAGAAGCAAACAAGACCCACAAACGAACCCCAGAAGCAAACAAGACCCACAAACGAACCCCAGAAGCAAACAAGACCCACAAACGAACCCCAGAAGCAAATAAGGACTCACAAACAGGAGAAACAAGACCCAGACAAACAAAAACAAACAAGTAAACAACAGACAAGCAAACGGCGCAGGGTAGTTATCTCGGACAGTCAGCCAGAACACACTCTCATCTTTGCTAATCAATATGCACGACCAGTCTCCTACCTCTCTTTCTCTCTCTAACTCTCTCTCTCTTTCACTTTCTCTCCCTCCCTCCCTCCCTCTCTCTCTCTCCCCGTCTCTTTTTTTTTCTCTCTCTCACACACACACACATACAGCTAAACTCTCATTTTGTCCCCGTACACACACACACAGTTATACACATTTACTCTCTCTCTCTCTCTCTCTCTCTCTCTCTCTCTCTCTCTCGCAAAATAATCACAGTATGCCAACAACCACTACCACCATTACCATACCCAATGCTACTCCTACCATTACTATCATCCGACTGAACTATTACCATCCTTGTGTACCTACTCCACTACCACCAGCTCAACAACCATCATCACAACAACTACCACCACCAACAATTACAACTACCAGCACTACAAGAAAAAATACTACCACTACTACTACTACTACCATCTTCCTACTCTACTGCTATCACCTCAACAACTATCACCACTACCACACAAACCACCACAATCATCACCCTTTCACTACCACACAATCTACTACCACAATCATCACTACCACTACCACCACAATCACATTTTGTACCATAATCACTACAATTACCAACAATTACAGTTCCCCTCTACTACCACAATCGCCAGAGATATCACCACCATCGCCACATCTACTACAACCACCATCGCCACTACCACCACCATCATCATCACTTTATAACTATCACCATCACCACCATTTCAATAACTACCACACCATACCACCATAACTATCATTAATAGGCAACCATCCATCAATCCCCCTCACCATCATCACCACTCTCACCACCACCACACCAGCACTACCCCACTACCACACCAGCACTACCCCCACCACTACACTAGCACCACCGCACCACTACACCAGCACCACCCCCAACACTACACCAGCACCCCCCCCACCACCACCACACTAGCACCACCCCCAACACTACACCAGCACCCCCACCACCACTAGCACCACCCCACCACTACACTAGCACCATCCCTCACCACCACCCCCACCACTACCAGCACCCCCCCACCACCACCTCACTAACACCACACACCACTACCTAGCACCACCCACTACCACACCAGCACTACTACCCCCACCACTACACCAGCCACCACCACACCACTACCAGCACCACCCCCAACACTACCAGCACCCCCACACCACACTAGCACCACACACACTACACTAACACCATCCCCCACCACTACACTAGCACCATCCCCCCACCACTACACTAGCACCATCCCCCACCACCACACACACCACCTACACTGGCACCCCCTACCACCACCCTCCACCACTACACTAGCACCCCCAACGCTACCACACACTTCACCCCACCACTACACTAGCACCCCCCACCACCACACTAGCACCACCCCCACCACTACTAGCACCATCCCCCACCACCACCTGTCCCACCACCACACACACCAGCACCCCCACACCACACTAGCACCCCCTCACTACCCACACTAACCCACCCCACACACTAGCACCCCCCACTACCCACACCTTTCCCCACTACCACACTAGCACCCCCCCACCGCCACCACACTAGCACCACCCCCCACCACTACACCAGCACTCACTCGCCTGACGAACCATCAGCTTTAAGGCAGTGGCCAGTTGAGCACCAAGTTTCACATACACTAACACGTTTCACATCGTGGGCCCCCTACACTCCTCTGCCCTATGACGCTCCCTGCCAAAAGCGATCGATCCTATCGTAGTATCGACAGTAGCCGCACCTCCACTACGTGTACGCCAACGTACCATCAGCACACGACCTGTGAGCGATAGTAACGGACTCGCATGAGCGTAACATTCTGCAACTTGTCTGACTACTGAAGTGCTGCATTGTCCGGGCCAGAAGGGCACAATGGTGCGGGCGCTCTCTCTCATACACACCGTGCTTCTATTTCCATGTAACTCTGTACGTACACGTGATGCTGTATGTAACGTGTACACGTGATGTTGTATATGCAGCGTGTACACGTGATGCTGTATGTAACGTGTACACGTGATGCTGTATGTAACGTGTACACGTGATGCTGTATGTAACGTGTACACGTGATGCTGCATGTAACGTGTACACGTGATGTTGTATATGTAGCGTGTACACGTGAATGTACAGTACATATGCAACTTTTACATGATTCTGTACATATGAATCGTGTACATATGATGCATTACACATTAACCGTTGTACACATTTAACGCCATACAGATATAACGTTATATATTTGCAACAATGTACAAATGTAACGGTGTAGACATAAGACTGTGCATACAGGCAGTAGTAAAATATGGTGTTTTATGTAGGTACAGGTGTGTACATAACGGTTAACAACTGTAAAGGTGCACATAAGTAACAGCTTACACATACTGTACCATCGTCACAGGTGATGTGCACACCTGTAACGACCACGTCACAATTAACACACATGTAACACTGTACATGTATGACTACCACGTACACGGGATATACACGTAGCTGTACACATCCATACAGAAGGTATTATGACACACACACACACACACACACTATCCCTCTTCTCCCCACATACACACACCCTATCCCTTACACACACACACACACACGCCTCCACACAAGACATGGTGAATATGGGCGTGGCGACACACACTACATCCTTGACCACCGGAGGGTCAAGACCTATTCAGGCGCTGATCCCGCTGAGCAGCTGCCCGCCTTGGCCAATGTTCGGCCCATTCCCCAAGTCCCTTTCCCCGACCCATCCTCACCACCGGGATATCTACATAATCAAAAGTGACAATTTCGTTTCGGAAAGAAGTGGGACCAGTGATGAACAGTGTTTAAGCCAGTGAATTCAGCACTAGACAGTACCAGTGAGAGCCGTGACCCACCACTGAGATAAGCGCCCCTGGGAACCGACCACTATCTTCTGACCAGGAGGTGCTAATCCGTCCACCCTGGGAACAACAGAGGGCCGGCTTCACACCTGACTACGAGATGACACAACACCACCCAGCAGAGTGAGGTACTGTGACACCACACGGTGTTCCCATGACCTCGTGAGGTCCTTCATATCAACACCCGAGGACGAGTTACTACACCACGTGAACACCACACCACCAGATGTCTCTATGACCAGCCCAGGTCCGGGCCATCAACCGTAAATTATAATAATTTGTATGTTCAATTCATGTTCCTTCTTCTTTCAGTAGTGAAAGCTTTTGTTAAACGACCCACCCAACCCATGTCTTTGTATGTAATAAGTCATTTTTGTCCAATGTATATTTTCAGCCTTCGGGCTGCAGAACTTTTTTCAATAAACCGTTGATTATTATTATTATTACACACAAATATATGTAGTTGGGATTCGTTGGGATATCGGGAGAGCTTTATAAAGGCATATATGCAAAACCCTGCAACACGAAATAGTGGATGTGGGCGTGGTTCTGTGGGGATATACTGAACGTGGGCGTGGCTCTGTGGGGACATACTGAATGTGGGCGTGACTCTCTGGGGGATATTGAATGTGGGCGTGGCTTTGTGGGGATATACTGAATGTGGGCGTGGCTCTGTGGGGATATATTGAATGTGGGCGTGGCTCTGTGGGGATATACTGAGTGGGCGTGGTTTCGCAGTGGGATATACTGAATATGGGCGTGATGACTGTCAGGATATACTAATGAGGGGGCGTGGTTCACAGGCAGGATATACTGAATGCGGCGTGGATTTCTGCAGTCAGGATATACTGAATGTGGGCGTGGTTCTGAAGCGGGATATACTGAATGTGGGCGTGGGTCTGAAGCGGGATATACTGAATGTGGGCGTGGTTCTGCACAGCAGGAACCATACTGAATGCGGGCATGGCTGTGGGGATATACTGAATGTGGGCGTGGCTGTAGGGATCTACTGAATGTGGGCGTGACTCTGTGGGGATATACTAAATGTGGGCGTAGCTCTACAACGAGATGCATACTGAATATGGGCGTGGCTCTGTGGGGGATATGCTGAGAGTAGGCTGATAGCTCTAACAGGATATACTGAATGTGGGCGTGGCTCTGTGGGGATATATGATGCATGTATACTGTAGTCGAAGCTTTACACAAGGGATATATTCGTGATTCTAAAGAAGAGACTACTTAACACACACACATAGTCAGACTTTATACCTCACCTTCACACATACATAAACACCCCCCACACACACAGAGCGACGTATTTCCAGGTCAAATGTTTGATCCAGAACATTGCACCACACACACACACACACACACACACACACACACACACACACACACACACACACACACACACACACACACACACACACACATACACCTGGTATAATTCAACCCTACCTGTATATAGTAAATGGGGCGCTCTTAACCACAATCTGCCAAGAGCCATAATTAAAATAGTCATATATACAGTATGGTCTTTAAGTATAGCCATTCCTATATAATGAAGGATCTTACGTTAGGTTAGGTTAGGGTTAGGTTAGGTTAGGTTAGGTTAGGTCGTATAGTGTCGTGTTGAGTAGTGCCATGTTGTGTAGTGTCGTGCTGTGTAGTGTTGTATAGTGCCAGGTCCTGTTGTGTCGTATCGTGTCGTGTCAGGTCAGGATGTAACCCAACAGACCACAAATGACACACCTCGAAAATATCATCAACATACAGTAGTGAGGCCAGATATCAGGGGGGAACATTCAATCACATTATATAAGAATGTTGAACAGAGAAACATAAGAAAAACAAAGCTAATAATGATATGAGAGGAGGAGGAGGAGGAGGGGGAGAGATAGAGGAGCAAGAGGAGTAAGAGTATTAAGAGGAGGAAGAGGAAGAGGAGGAGGAGGAGGAGGGGGAGAGATAGAGGAGCAAGAGGAGTAAGAGTATTAAGAGGAGGAAGAGGAAGAAGAGGAGAAAGAAGGAGGAGAGGAAAGGGAGGAGAAAGACGAGGAGGAGGTAGATGAACTGGCAAGAGAGAGGTTGTACGCTGGAGGGTAAAGGAGGGACGAGGTTATTGGCAAGAGATAAACGAGACCGAGAGAAAGAGATAGACAGATAAACATGTAGTAGAGAGAGACAATGAGATGAGGTGCTGGAGAATGATGGAGGTGAGAGATGAGGAGTCTGGAGGTAGAGATGAGGAATGAGTGTGGAGATACAGGTGAGAGATGAGGAGTCTGGAGGTAAAGATGAGGGATGAGTCTGGAGGTGGAGATGAGGAATGAGTGTGGAGATACAGGAGAGAGATAACGGTGGAAGTAGAGGAGAGAGATGAGGGAGAGAACACACGAGTACAACATGACCACAGGACACACACACACACAGGAGGGCAGATGACGTGTTCTAATATATCTGGAGTCTTAGGCCTATTGGGAGCAAACATTTATTCTTTCCTCTTATCTCAATTTATCTTCATCATAAATTACTCCCAGACTTAAAAAAAATAAATCTAATTAAAAGACGAATTATGTAAGTGAATATATGAATAAGTTAGTAATATAAATAAATAAATACAAATGTTGTAGGTAAAATTTTAGGAATTGTTTATGTTTCTGTTGAGTCATTAGTTACCGGTGGGATACAAACCTAACCTAACTTAACCTCACTCAACTTGACCTAACCTCACTTAACCGTACCTAACCTCACTTAACTTAACCTAACCTCACTCAACTTGACCTAACCTCACTTAACCGTACCTAACCTCACTTAACTTAACCTAACCTCACTTAACTTTAACCTAACCTAAACTTAACGTCTTGTAAACATTGCATCATAAACACGAGAGAAAAATGGCCACTGGAAGCCCCCCTTAACGCAGGATAGTTTAAGTGAAATACTACACAAGACATAACACATTAAAACACCATGAGCAGTGTTGTTGACATATGCCCCTGTGTACCCTGCTGGACCTACACCACACCACCAGCAGGAGAAACTAGACCATTCCCTCTCCCCACTCGTCCTGCCCACTCACAGGATAGCAGCCACGATAACATCCAAAGATATTCATGAGTGGGATAAAACAGCATCATGAAAAGTTAGGGTACGACAGAATCCTTCACTTTCTATTCTCTCATCATCCCCCTCCTCCCCACCACCCCTCTCACCCCCTCCTCCCCACCACCCCTCTCACCACCCTCCTCCCCACCACCCCTCTCCCCTCCCCCCCACCCCTCCCCCACCACCCCCTCACCCCACCCCTCTCCCACCCCCCCTCCTCCCCACCCACCCCTCTCACCCCTCCTCCTCCACCCACCAAAAAACTACCCCCTCCCCTCTACCACTATAAAACTCCATAAACTCATTTTCCGAAAGACATCTGCCATTGTACCGCAAACGTATATGTCAATTTTGTGGGGGCATTGATGCTGAGATAACCCATACTTTCCACTGAGACATGATGAGGTCTATATATATACGCCCCGTGACATGGTTTGGGGAGAGACCATTTGTGCTGCAAGAGATAATGTCAGAAAAATAAAATAAAATAAAAATATATGAAACAAGGAGTCAGTTGTCAGGGAATATGGCGAGTGATAACAATAGCCTCCGCCTCTCAAGACTATATACCACACAACACAAGTATCGTCCGTCTGGCAACACAAGTATCGTCCGACTGGCAACACAAGTATCGTCCAACTGGCAACACAAGTATCGTCCGACTGGCAACACAAGTATCGTCCGACTGACAACACAAGTATCGTCCGTCTGGCAACACAAGTATCGTCCGTCTGGCCTTACAAGTATCGTCCGACTGCTTAGCACAAGTATCATCCGACTGGCAACACAATGTCATCCGTCTGGCAACACAAGTATCGTCCGTCTGGCAACACAAGTATCGTCCGACTGGCAACACAAGTATCGTCCAACTGGCAACACAAGTATCGTCCGACTGGCAACACAAGTATCGTCCGACTGACAACACAAGTATCGTCCGTCTGGCAACACAAGCAGCCTCGATCTTAGGGAAAATATTCAAAATGAAAAGAAAACGCTTGCTGGTGGTGCCTGTCTGAGCCAAGCAGTATTCTTAACACACACACACAAGACGTTCACATATATTACAGAAATAATATCACCGTTCATGAATATTTGAATGTTGATATTTACGTTCTTTTGTGTCTTCTCTGTTTTAATATTCCACTTTCCCATCTGTCTTCAATAAATGTTAATTCTCTCGTTCTATTCTTTCTCGAACTTTCATTTTCGTTTCTTTCATTTATTCTTATGTTTATGTCTTCATTTATGTCTTCATTCTAGATTACCGATAGTGTTATGGTACTTGGAGATACTAGAGTAGTGAAAATCAATTAACCCCTTGAGTACGTTGTCATTCTCTCGAGTACGTTGTCATTCCCTTGAGTACGTAGCCAACCCCCGGACTACAATGCCAAAGAGTAAAGGCAGTCAAGACCCTCACACAAGTACTTGCTCGTTGGGGACAAGTCAAGACCCTCACATAAGTATTTTCTAGTTTGGGAGGGACACTTAAGGCCCTCAGAACACCATAATCCAGCCGATCATAACTCCAGCCACTCAGGACGTTAAAGATACTGATTTCCCAACACCTCTGATATCTTCCATGTTTATATTCACCACCAAGAATGTCGGGTTAAAAAAAAAATATATCCATTGTTTCAGTTATCGTGTTCAGATGTCCTCAACACACGCAGGGTTCCGAGACGCAACTGAAGGTGTACTAGATATTTTTACACTGGCCTTATTACTTTCACCTAGAGTTAGCTCTTAGATACGTTATATCACTCACCATAAACACGCCAAATGGACTTAAAGAATGCAAGAAATAAATAAATATATAAGTAAATAAAAGTAAATAAATAAAAGTAAAAAAAAAATAAAAATAAAATAAATAAAATAATAAATAAATAAATAAATAACGAATCCGTTAAATGGAGGTTTCGTATCTAACAGACCCTTGATATAACGGATTTTCCTTTCCATAGTCCGTTAAATAGAGGTTTTACTGTACCATTATGGGCGGTGCGGATACATCTTACTGGATACGATGATTTTATTTTATCAATCCACATGGGACATCACTTGACATCATCACTACCACCTCACCCACCCCCAAGGTACAGTAGCGCACCTATTCACAGCTGGGTGGACCTGGGTTGCCTCGGAAGCCAATCACCGACCCATAGGACAAGAGACGATTCTACGGTACACACACACATATATAAATTAATAATAATAATGGTAAATAAATAACAAAACCAGGATAAATAAAAAAAAACGAAAAAAGACGAACGGGAAGGAAATTTTGAGGTAATACAGCCAAAAGACTAAAAGAACACGAGGTAAATTGAACACCAAAAACACGTCTTACAAGATTAAAGGAACGGAAAATTGCCAGCTATAAAAACGACAAAAAAGATTAAAAGAACGAGGTAAATTATATACCAGAAACCAAGAGCTTGTATTAAAGAAAATTGTACAACACAACATAACACCAAAAGAACGAAATATATATAACCTAACTTAACCAAGATACTAAAATAACGAAATATATTACTACAAAACATAATAATAATAATAATAATAGATGGACAACGTCGTAGTATTTCATCATCATCATCAGCAGCGGTGGTAGTGGTAGTAGTGGTAGTAGTGGTAGTAGTGGTAGTGGCAGTAGTGGTGGTGGTAGTGGTAATAGTAGTAGTAGTGGCGAAGGAATGACTATTGGGGTAGGCTGGAGGCCATAAAAAAAGAAAAAAGTAGTAGTAGTAGTAGTAGTAGTAGTAGTAGTAGTAAGGGCGAGGTAAACCTTTACTACATGAGCCACACAGGGAATTTGAAGGCTTGGTACACAATGTTGACTCAACAATAAAACCTGGCCTAGCTGTACACGTGGATGACCTTGCATGACAATTCTCTCTCCTCTCCTCCCCAATCCCCCTACTCCCCAGCCCTCCTCTCCTCCCCAACACACCTCTCCTCCCCTTAAAGAGACACCGCCCACACTAACGCGACGCCCATCCGCCCCAAGGCAAGTGGGGAACACCCTTTTACACACACACACTTGTCCCTTCTACACACAACCATACACCCCTACTCTACACATCTGCCTCTCCCCAAACACACATCTACTCTCCCCAAACACACACACTTGCCTCTCCCCCAAACACACATACACCTGCCTCGCCTATCCTCCCCCAAGCATACACACTCACACCCACCTGCCTCTCCTCTCTTCAAACATACTTTACACACACACACACCTGCCTCTCCTCTCTCCAAATACACACACACACCTGCCTCCCCTCTTCCCACACACTCTACATATGGCAATAGTAAGAATGTCAGCTTTGGACTATGTGTGCCAAGTACAAGAGTATGATGTAAGTGTGTTCAGTAAACTACAAGACCCTCAAGTATACATGATTCCAGAACCGCCCATAAATGTCCGGGGAATATTGACAGAAATTGTACATAGTTATACTGGGGATGTAAGAGGCCCGAGGTGTGTGTGTGTGTGTGTGTGTGTGTGTGTGTGTGTGTGTGTGTGTGTGTGTGTGTGTGCTTGAGAGAGAGAGAGAGAGAACGTGGTTACCTAAGCCGTTGTGGGGGATTGAGGTGGTGGTAGGGAAGAGTACCAAGGGATTTAGTAAAACAAAGTGTGAAGTCAGTAGAGAGTGAGAAATAGGAGAGAAAGAGAGGGATAGTATGTGTACGCAGAGAGAGAGAGAGAGAGAGAGAGAGAGGACTAATTCTTCATTGTTCTCAGGTAGACGTCAGCGTACTCAAGGTGTTAAAAGAGTTACATGGGTAAGCGAAGAACAATGCCGAGGAGAATGTTCTTGGTGAACAATGAACGCCTCTGATGAACAAAAAACATTACAGTGGCCATTTACGTACAACTGGCCAGACATAACCTGAACACCAAAGTGAACACAGAAGATCAACGTGAACAAAGAACATGAACATATGTGCACTTTGAGAACTTTAACAAACAACAAATTATTTTTTCCTACCTCTATACATTCTCCTCCCCCAACATAAACACGCCACGCATACACTCCCACATACACACACAACACTCAACCACAACTTCCCCACACAAAACATCACAACCACAACTCCCCACCCCCACCCCCAACACCCCCTCCTCACCCCACCCCCCAACAAACACCCTCCCTCTCACCCCACACCAACAAACACCCTCCTCTTCCCACCCCAACAAACTTCCCTCCTCACCCCCACTCCCATGACACCCCTCCTCACCCCCCACTCCCCAACAAACACCCCTCCCTCACCCCCCCACTCCCGCTTCCCACCCCTCCCTCACCCCCCCCCCCCCAAAAAAACACCCCTCCTCACCCCCCACAAAACTACACCATCCCCTCATTATAATTTCTCCCCGCACTTTAACATAATTACCAAACAACAACAACAGTTCGGGATGACATTTACAGCCCAAAAACTATTTATCATCCATTAAATTGTTTTATTATTAGTAAACATTTATATACCTAGAGAATTAACGAAAAAATATGCCCCAGATTTTAAAGGTGGTATATGCTAAAAATCTGGGCATTACACAGGACCATCGGGAAAGTATGCCCTAGATTTTGAAGGTGTTACGTGCTAAAAATCTGGGCATTACACAGGACCATAGGGAATGTATGTACCAGATTTTAAAGGCGTTAAATACTAAAAAATCTGGATATTATACAGGATCATCGAGAAGGTATACCCCAGATTTTAAATGATTATACAGTATAAAAAAAAATCTGGGCATACTTTTCCATGACCATGTATAGTACCCAGATTTTAATAATACAGAACTAAAAATCTGGGCACACTTTCACGATGACACTATTTTTCCTGCCTTGATGAGTGGCAGTCAACCATCGTCAGGGTAATTAGAGTGAAGGTTCGTTATAATGTGTCTAATGAACATGGACCTTCATTTGTCGAGGCTATGACGCAACGGCTGCGGTACTGATGACGATGATGATGATGATGATGATGATGATGATGATGATGATGACGATGACGATGGCGATGATGATGATTGTGATGATAATAACAATAAAAATACATTGTAATAATAACAACAATAACAATAATAAATCCAATAATAACAATAATAAAAACATAATAACAACAATAATAATAATAATAATAATAATAATAATAATAATAATAATAAGGTCATCATTATGCCCTACCGTTAAAGGATTAGCATATATCATTCAGTCCATCAGTCATTTCGTCTGTCTGTCTGTATCTGTCTGCTTGTCTCTCTGCATCTGTCTCTATGTCTGTCTGTCTATCTGTCTGTTCGTCATGTAATCGGTTAACGTCGCCAACGCAAATGTTCCTGACAATTTTTCCTGGAAATGTTAGGCGAGTCGTGTGATTTTATTACACACACACACACACACACACACACACACACACACACACACACACACACACACACACACACACACACACACACAGTCGCTCATGAGTTAGCAAATACTGGGGAGGTCATTTAGGTGAGTGCCACGCTGGGGGTAGTTTATGGGGCCAGTACAGTGCCAGAGCTCCGAGTTAGTGCCACTGTCTTGCTATGCTCAGGTCATTACTGTACCACAGGTTGTCAGGCGAAGAAAAAAAACGCATACACACACACACACACCATACGTACACATCACACACACATACGTACACACAAAAAACACCACACACACAGTTTATAATAATCGATAAACAATAAATAATAATTATATGTATTAGACTCGACAAACAAAAATTACCCCCTCACCTTAGTATCTCAAGACGTCATGGAGGGGGTGGTGGAGGGATGGAGGAGGGGATGGTGGTGATGGTGGAGGGTGATGGTGGAGGGGTGATGGTGGAAGGGGTGATGGTAGAAGGGTGATGGTGGAGGTGATGATGGTGAAGAGGGGTGATGGTGGTGATGGTGGAGGGTGATGGTGGAGAGGGGATGGTGGATGATGGTGGATGATGAGAGGGGTGATGGTGGAGGGGTGTGATGGTGGAGGGTGATGGTGGAAGGGGTGATGGTGGATGATGGTGGAGAGGGGGTGATGGTGGAGAGGGGTGATGGTGGAAGGGGTGATGGTGGAGGGGTGATGGTGGAGGGGGTGATGGTGGAAGGGGTGATGGTGGAGGGTGATGGTGGAGGGGGTGATGGTGGAGGGTGATGGTGAGGGTGATGGTGGAGGGTGATGGTGGAGGTGGGGGTGATGGTGGAGGGGTGATGGTGGAGGGGTGATGGTGGAGGGTGATGGTGAAGAGGGTGATTGAGGGGAGGAGGTGAGGGTGGAGAGGGGTGATGGTGGAGAGGGTGATGGTGGAGAGGGGGTGATGGTGGAGAGGGGTGATGGTGGAGAGGGGGTGATGGTGGAGAGGGGGTGATGGTGGAGAGGGGTGATGGTGGAGAGGGGTGATTGAGGGGAGGGAGGTTCGTGCACTCCACTCCCTTAAATATTGGTAAACAAGTATCATTTAGGGCAGGGTAAGTAGTAGTAGTAGTAGTAGTAGTAGTAGTAGTAGTAGTAGTAGTAGTAGTAGTAGTAGTAGTAGTTCACTTTAATGACCCTGACCTTTTGCGACAGTGAGGGAGAGGCGGGGGAGGTGAGGAGAGGGCAGGGAGGAGGGAGAGAGAGGAGGCCGGAAGGTGAGAGCAGGGAGGAGGGAGGGGGAAGGAGGAAGGGGGAGGGGAGGGGGGGGAGGGAGGGTGGAGAGGGAGGGAGAGGTACAAGAGGGGGTGAGTAGAGGGGGAGGGTAGAGGAAGAGAGGAGGGAGGAAGAGGAGAGAGAGGGAGGGTAGAGTGTCAGATCAATAGGTTTCCTGACACAAGGTCACCATTCAGCACATTGCTTGTTTCCTTACTTAAATCATACAGTACTACAAGCTCCTCACTTAACACTACACATTACTTATTTCCTCACTTAACACAGTAATATGTTCACCGCTACCATTACTATAGTCATATGTTCAACACAGTCATATGTTCAACACAGTCATATTCAACACTGGCATATGTTCACCACAATCATATGTTCACCACTACCATTACTATACAGTCACATGTTCAACACACAGTCTAATGTTCAACACTACCAATACTCATCACTCGTGTTCACCAACATCCACCTATCCAGTGATTGGCCAGACGTAAAAACAAAAAAACAAAACAAAATCCACCAATCCCCACGCATCTCCCTGAACAACCCTGATGAACTACCATTACCTCCATTCAATTACAGCGGCCATCGAACAATCTCGTGGTTAGTTAAGTAATTAGCGTAATTAAGCGTAATGACGGGGCGTAATGATACAACTTGCCCGAGCTCTTAAGTGTTGTAATGAGGGGCGTACAAACCACCTTCAACGATCGGTGGTGGTAATTAACAGGCCCAGGTAGGGTAGTTCATCTACCCCCCCCCCCCTCTCTCTCTCTCCTTCCTTCTTTCCTATCTCCCTCTTCTCTCCTTACTTCTCTTCCTCCCTCTTCATACTCCTCCTCTCTCTTCCTCCCTCTTCATACTCCTCCTCCTCTCTCTTCCTCCTTTTCCTCATTCATCACTCCTCTCTCTCCCCCTTCTTCACTTCCTAATCAAGAGTAATTCATTCATAATTACATCTAATTAAGAAGTACTCTTGCTATACTGCTCAAAAAATACGTTAAATTAGAGAGAGAGAGAGAGAGAGGTTGACTTGCCTACACACACACACTAAAACCACCACTCACAAAACACCACATTAACACCACACTATCACCACATTAACACCACCACTCACAAAACACCACATTAACATCACACCACCACAACCACACGATAACAAGACCTTCCTTCCTTCCTCTCTTTCACTCGGTGGTTCAGAATCAAATAAGCTTCCCCGGGAAATTTATCTGTGGGAGAGAATTTTATGCTTAACGCGGGAACACAGGCGAGACGAGTGGCTTACGAAGTTTAGACGCGTCGAGACAAGAAGTTGGGGGGAAGCGACAGGTAACTCGTGAAGAAATATGCCAAGGAGGGGGAGGAGGAGGAGGAGGAGGAGGAGGAGGAGGGTCCATCTGTTACTGATGCAGAATTTATTGTAGTAAAGAAGAAACTGACTTGAATGTGTGTGTGTGTGTGTGTGTGTGTGTGTGTGTGTGTGTGTTGAAATTATATTCAGCCCGGGTTTCTGAATACTGTACGTATATGAGAGAGAGAGAGAGAGAGCCACACTACTATAACCTTAAAATAATCTTTTATCAGGAAGAGAAACGCCAGCGATCTCTTATAATAAGTTGGACATTTAGGAGGAGGGGGAGGGAGGAGAGGGTGAGGGGAGGGAGGAGAAGGGGGAAAGAAGGGAAGGGAGGGGAGGGAGGAGGGGAGGAGAGGAGAGGAAGAGGATGGGCGGACAAACGCCAATTCTCTTCCTCATTCTGTAGATAATAAGAGGGACATTCCCCTCCCTCCAAGTTTGAACAACCACCTCACATCCTACCGACTCGCCACCAACAACACCAGACAATTAGGACACATCAATACCTATAATTTACTCCATTCTATAACCCTGAGCAACAACCACCACCTCACAACCTACCACACACCTACAACCCATCAACAACATTACAAGGGAGTCAAGATAGATTAATAACAACATTTTATTCAATTACTGGATAAAATAACATGAGTTGTATGCACCGAGACCCGTAATAACCTCAGCAATAGAAACGGGTCGGGATCACTCGGGCCTGCAGTCTGGGAAGAACTTGCAACACACTCGGGAATTGTAAATAAGTTTCGCATGAGCTCCAGTCATTTTTCCTAGCCGGGGAGGGAGGAAATATTGTAAGTTGAATATTATACGTAGCTACACCGTATTTTATTGTGCGTGTGTGTGTGTGTGTGTGTGTGTGTGTGTGTGTGTGTGTATGTCTCCATCCCCAACAATACCACACACACAACGTCAATAACTCTACGGATACACCCACCCACGTTTCACTTACTAACCCCCTCCCACCAATACACACCCAACCTCACTTAAGAATAAAATTTTCTAACGTATGAAAAAAATCAGTTTCCCTATAGTACTCTCTCTCTCTCTCTCTCTCTCAGTAACCTAATCTAACTCCCAGACAACGTAAAGGTGGTTAATCAACAGGTGAAACCAGCTGGAGGGGAGACAGCTAATATTCACGACACCCAAACCATGGCTTCAAAGACCAGCAAAAAATGTGACCCCACCAAGAGCAAAAAATGTGGCCCCAAATGTAAAAACATGATCTCAAAAGCAGAAAGAGCACCCAAGAGCAAAAAATGTGACCCCCCTCAAAACAAAAATATGACCTCAAGACTAAAAAATGTGACCCCAAGAGCGAAAAAATATGACCCCAAGAGCAACGACCAGGGCCACAACGTTGGTGGTGTAAGAGGGGCGGCGGCGGCAAACATCAAGCCCAGTGGTGCATGAGACGTCTGGAAATGTACGGTATAATACTTGTAGAGGAGCTGGCGCCATCCACCCACACCTAAGGAAGTCACCGATGCTACCATTTTTAAACTCTTGGCTTTTGTTCACGATGTGAGGAATTTCTCTCTCTCTCTCTCTCTCTCTCTCTCTCTCTCTCTCTCTCTCTCTCTCTCTCTCTCCTAATAAAAATTGTGAAAAATCTCTCCTCTACACACACACACATCCATAAAACTGGTCAATTTGGGGAAGATGTTAGGACCCCCCCCCTTTACACATATCATTCACGTCCCAGGGTGTGTGTGTGTGTGTGTGTGTGTGTGTGTGTGTGTGTGTGTGTGTGTGTGTTGTGTGTGCGTGTGTGTGTGTGTGTGTGTGTGTGTGTGTGTGTGTGTGTGTGCGTGCGTGTGTGTGTGTGTGTGTGTGTGTGTGTGTGTGTGTGTGTGTGTGTGTGTGTGCTTTACATATCCTGCTGGTTCGCTATACAAATATTCACACACCTACTCTTCTACTCCACACACACACACACCTACTCATCTACTCCACACACACACACACCTACTCATCTACTCCACACACACACACCTACTCTTCTACTCCACACACACACTACTACTCCACACATCCACTCCACTATACAAATGGCCTCTCTCTCTTTCTCCCTCTCTCACTTAAGGAGCGCTGACCTACAAAGCAGTCCTCTGAGAGCTACAACCGGGGAGGGGTGAGAGGGAGAGGGAGAGAGAGAGGAGAGGGGAGAGAGGGGAGGAGGAGGAGGGGAGGAGGGTGGGGGAGGGTGGGAGGGAGGAGAGAGGAGAGAGAGAGGGGGTGGGAGGGAGGGAGGAGGGAGAGTGTGAGGAGGGGGTGAGGAGGGAGGGAGGGAGGAGGAGGGAGGGAGGGAGGAGGAGAGGGACACTTATAATGGAGTGAAGATAAGCTTGCATCATTCTTGCTCCCAGGATGGTCATGGTACCGCTTCCTTCCCTCATCCAGCATACACCACTATCACCATCACCACTATCACCATCACCACAACTACTACCATCACCACTACATCACCACCACCACAACTACACCATCACCACTGCATCCCACTTTTACAACTACTACCATCACCACTACCATCACCACCACCACAACTACTACCATCACCACTACATCACCACCACCACAACTACTACCATCACCACTACATCACCACACATCATCCTCAGTCTATTATAATTAAAGAGAGTTGAGGGAAGCTGTGCACCCTCGGTCGTGGTATATGACACAACATGAGGCCATAAACCTCATGTTGAAACCATGTGTAACGGCCACACCAGCCATCTGTACTGGGAGAGAGAGAGAGAGAGAGAGAGACTTCTTCCTCCCATCTAACATTACAAAGTTAAAACAATGTGTCGTTGCCTAGTTAGCGAAACCTTCCGTATTCTCAAAAACTTAAACCTTCATCCATATTTATATCATCATCCTTAAAGTTAAAACAACACCCTCAAAAGGTTAAACCAACACTCTAAAAAAATTAAACCAACACCCTCAAAGGAATTAAATTATCATCCTCAATTATAAACACCCTTAAGTTAAACCATCCTCCTCAAAAGAATTAAACCATCCCCCTCAAAGAATTAAACCATTGCCCCAGAAGAGTTAAGTAAGCTCCCGTCTTAAAAAGAAAATAAACCAAAAAACCCAGAAGAGTTTAAACCATACCATCAATCTCTTTTAGCATCACCCTGGCGTACCAATTCCACCCGCTCATTAGCCCCAAGGAGCCAGTTAACTCCCCCCCCTCTCCTTCCCTATCCCCCCCCTAGCCCTCCTCCTCACTCTGCCTCTTACTCACCCTGGGCCTCCCACCCACCCACCCACTCCCACCTACCCGGGCGTCTCACCTTGTTTACTATTGTGTGTGTGTGTGTGTGTGTGTGTGTTGACATTACCGGCTGAACTTGGATAATACAGCGAATTTTGAGTTATCATTATTATTATTATTATTATTATTATCGTCATCATCATCACGGTACTATATTATTGTCACTATACCAGTACTCTGTTAATTGTTTGCCACTATTATATTTACCAGTGTACAAACAATACAATTATCATCATTATTCTCACCACCTTTAACTTATTCTCACGAGGCGTTGAAACAGTGAATAAGTCTTGCTTGCTACACTGTGTATAATGTAATGAATAAGGTCATAGTGTAAGCTGATGAGTTGACCCTTACTGCCAGTCATAATACAACCATGATCTATCTACAGTATTGCCAATTCATCAATATCTTTCTCATCTACATTACAATACATTTACCTCTACAGTATTGCCAATTCATCAATATCTTTCTCATCTACATTACAATACATTTAATCATATATCAATTATAATAAAAAACTACTAAATACAAAGCGACAGACATTACATCTTGTCTATAAGCAAACTCAACATTCTAAGCCGAGACAAAATCCATTCTATTATTTCTACTGTTGTCACTCACACAATTTAACTAATATATAAATAAATTCAAACGTATTCTAAACCCTAACTTAAAAGAATATATTAGTAAAAGTTAAAAAATTTTTTGTGGAAGTAATGAGAAAAGATATACCTATAACCAGATATAAATTCACAAAGAAAGGCCAAATAAAGGCCAAACAAAAACCCACAAAGAAAGGCCAAACAATAGCCAAACATAAACCCATAAATAAAGGCCAAACAAAAACCCACAAAGGCCAAACAATAGCCAAACATAAACCCACAGAACAAAAACCAAACACAAACTCCACTCCTCTAGTCTTCAGTGCAGGGAGGTAGGAGCTGGGGACGAGTCGGTGGTGGGGTCGGAGGTCGGAGTTGATACTGACGCGGTAGTTCTCCGAGACAAAGTGACAGAAGCAATAAGAGACTCGAGCAAGCAAGGACATAAAAGTTAGGTCCAAACAGCGGCTATAACACACACACTTGGATACTATGCTCCTCAGTCAAGATTTGGCCTGGAGTACTTCAGGTGAGGGAAGAGACGTGCAGGAGGGAGAAAAAGCATAAAAAAAAAAATAATAACAATAAGAAACCATCAAAAGACGTACTTACCGGGGCTTGGTATAAGGGCGAAAATCAGCAGCAGCAGCCATCTCAGGTGCAGGAGCAGAGAGCGATCACCCATGGCAACTTTGGGGATGGGTTATGTTTCTTTTATGTGTTCCTCTTGAAAATCACTTCATCTTTCACGTCTTTTCTTTTTTTTTTCTTCTCTTCTGTTGTTTATACACAATACATCGATAATTCCTCTATATGATTACGTCCAGTTTGTTTTTGTTCATTCAGCTATACACTTATATTTTATTTCTATTTATTTCCTGCAAGATCTTACACCCAGACAGGCAGTAAGAAGTGTTGTAGTTTATATTCTCTCCTCCGCGTGTGAGTTACTCCCGGGTTGGCTGTCCTGGTCTGGCCAACATCTTTCAAGAAAATGACACGACGCCTCACCTCGTAAATTCTGCCTCACTTGAACCACTGCTGCTCCACTCTCTATGTTGAGTATTATATAACCGAGTGTTGCGGCATTTTGTTGTTTGTGTTTTTTTTTTTTAGGTTAAGTGTGTAGATGTGACGTTGAGCTATTTGTTATACACCATAAGTAACCACCACTCTGCGGGTCGTCACTCACGCGTGTCCATGACTGTCACTCATCTACACTTTGAGTAAGCTTGATACTGCCCTGGAGGAAGACCATTCACTTTCCCAGATGAAGCAGAAAGTCGACTAAGCCGTCACACTCCGTCACTCACAAACGAAGCCTCCACACTCCGTTACTCACAAGGAAGACGGTCTTGTTGCAGGTATGAAGGGAACACCTGGCCACTCAAGAGAGCAGAGAGACACACACACACACAGACAGAGAGAGAACCAGACATCACCGAAAAAGGTCTCCAGGTGGTCACTCAAACACCCATCGGGCCACTCAGGTGAGCAGGTGGCAGCAGCAGCAGGAGGAGGAGGAGGTCGAGGGTGAGGGTGGTGGTCATCAGTAGTCGAGGCAGGCAGGCAGGAAGAACGTGACCACTACACACGACCCCGGGCTCACACTCGTCCACCCTGCAAAGGAAAACATAAATTGGTAAAGATTTTCACTGGTGGAGAAGGTTGGTGGTGTCTACTGTAAGAGGGAAGGCAAATGGACACATGACACATAAATGTTGGCCTCTGGGGGTAAATGTTGGATTCTGGGGTAAATGTTGGCCTCTGGGGTAAATGTTGGCCTCTGGGGTAAATGTTGGCCTCTGGGGGGTAAATGTCGGCCTCTGGGGTAAATGTTGGCCTCTGGGGTAAATGTTGGCCTCTGGGGGGTAAATGTCGGCCTCTGGGGGTAAATGTTGGCCTCTGTATCCTTAATAAAAAGATAACTAGTATTTACTGCCTAAAATAAAATACACCAATAAAATTAATAAAAGTTCGTATGACTATTATTTAATCAGATATATTTCAAAACAAATAAATACAGTAGAAATAAATCAGGATGTACTGACGAACTAAAAAAATCAATAAATAATGATTATCTCTGTAAAAAAAAATAAATAAAAAATTAAGATATATATATTTTAAATATATAAAATGTTGCCTTCATAAACACTACTTAAACATTTGTATTTTATAGGTAAATAATGTTTTCTATAAATTCTAGTTTTTACAGATAATGTTGCATGTATAAATGTATAAATGATGTTGCTAATGTTACTTTTTAGTGGACAAATAAGCATAAATTTTCACTGACAAAATGTTGACTTAGTAATTTTTTTTAAGACAAACACTATAATACAAATATGTTTTTTCCATTATATAAATCCCTCCCTATATAAACACTGGTAGACCGAAAGGAGTTTAGTATATAAATTATTAAATAACTAGTGGGAACAAAAATTAATTTTCTTCTTTACTTAATAGACAAGTTAGTGTTGGTGGGATCAGTGTTAAGAAAAGATATTAAACTAAGGTAGAGTCTTGGTATAATTTTTCAGCCATATTGAGAGAGAGAGAGAGAGAGAGAGAGAGAGAGAGAGAGAGAGAGAGAGAGAGAGAGAGAGAGAGTCGAAGAAGAAACGAGACATACTTTAGTTTGTCTACGATTAAAACTCCCCATAAACAAAACACTACTTCCTCCCTTCCTCACAGAAAACGGGAGAGTGGTGCACAAAATCGGGGAAATTACGGCAGGCATATTAAGGACGCCGTTATCTGAGTGTCACGGAAATTGCTACCTGGGACTTCCTTGATAAGAAAACTCCTCGAATATTGGAGAAATTGTTAAATCGAATACCAAGAATATTGTTACTTGCGTCCAGAGGATATTGTTACTTGCGTCCAGAGGATATTGTTACTTGCGTCCAGGGGATACAGAACCACCCAGCTGTTGTGACGTCATCGTAAAGAAAATGGAGAGCAGGTGTTTTAACGTCACTAAACCAATAAAACGAGAGGTCACTATAGGGCACGACCTATTATAATTACATCAATTAAAACTGTATCACTGTATCTAAATTTACTACAGAAGATGGCTCTATTTAGGTGGAAATTGTCCAATCATCGTTGTCAGATGTCTAATTCTGGTGTACTGGTGATTATGTGGTTGGTTATTGAGAGAGAGAGAGAGAGAGAAAGAGAGAGAGAGAGAGAGGTGAAAAAAGAAAAGAGAAGGCGAGAGAAAGAGGAGCAACAGAGACAAAAAACCCTAACAAAAAAGTCACTTACAGACCACCAGAAAAAAAATAAACATACACGCCACGCCCTTCAGATACAGACAGACTTAAAAGACACTTGCAGACACAAGACAGACACCATAACCCCTCCCGGTCTTCCCCGCCCCCTCCCCTCACCCCCTCAAGTCATGACATTCTTGGTTAACTTCGACCTTCCTATACTTTTGCCTCATGTGTGTGTGTGTGTGTGTGTGTGTAAACCCTGGACATGTGAGTCACCCGGCCTCCACCTCCGGGAATTTTGTGGTTGACTGACTCAATATTCTCTCACCCCCCCTCTCTCTGGCCAATAACTCTTAACTTCCTTCTCACAAGACCTCCTCCACCACCACCACTCTCCACACACATACAGAGTTAACTTCCTCGTGTCTTTCTCGACCTTCTTGACTCTGGATCAATCAAGGTCCACCTCATTGACAGTCTGAGGGTTGGCGACCACGGCCCTCCAGGATTTGTCTCTACCAACTTCACTCAGCTGCCCTCAAAGTAGGATTTTTAGTCTATTTACAAATCCTAGTGTTTACCTTCTCCTCCTTCCGCTTATAACTATCAATTCTTATCATTATCTCTTTATCATTATTGTCTCATTCCTAATTATCTGCTTCTACCTCATCTCTCTCTCTCTCTCTCTCTCTTTCTAAAAAACAAAAACCCACCCAAGGCAAAAATAAAAATCACGTTTGAGGTATTTTTTTTCTTAACTTTAATTAAATAACTGGAATTAATATATATATTTTTTTTACCTTCAGTTCGACCAAATTCACTTTCCCTCGTCGCTCTTACTTGAAATAATAAACGTCATTTTTACCACCCCAGCCACCATTATTTCCTAGTTTATTATCTATATATTAAAAAAAAACCGACTCATCATAATTTACCTTCATTAAATTAAAAATAATAATAATCTAAATCAATCCATATAAAATACTGCGAGGCTTTTGGTTAAGAAAATTCATTCTTTTAAGAGAGTTATGTGTTCGGTGTTGGGAAATAATCCTCTTGCAGCAGTTCGTTCCAACAATGGGGTTACCTGGGAAAACTAGAGCAATCTCCTCTGATTAAATTGCAATTTTTTCTATTATTTTCTTTCATTCTATATTATCTATATTTTTTTGTCTTCGGGTTTATTTTCTTATATAGATGGTGTTTAATTTGAGTGTGTGTGTGTGTGTGTGTGTGTGTGTGTAAAGTTACTACCACTTATTATATCTATTAAAAATATTATTATAATCTTGTTACTCTCATTACATTCTTATCATTATCATTATCATATTTATCATCATTTATTATTATTATTATTATTATTATTATTATTATTATTATTGTGCCGTGGGTTAAATACACAAGTCAGGTAACATAACACAAACACCAAATAAATAAATAAATAAATAAAAAAATAAAAAATAATTAAAAAAGTGTTTGAGGCTTAAGGTCCTTGAATGGTAATCGTCATTTGCATATTCAGACACACATAAAAGTGAACATTTACGTCTGCATCATCCGGGCAGCTGGCCATCACTATCACCACCACCTCCAGCCCTAGTATGATGATGATGATGATGAGGGTGGTGATGAGGGTGGTGGTGGTGGTGGTGAGGGTAGTGGTGGTGGTGATGATGATGGTGGTGGTGATGGTGGTGGTGCTGAAAATTATGAAAATGATGAAGATGGTGGAAATGGTGATGATGGTGAAGAAAATTATGAGTTGGGTGATAATGGTGGTAAAAGTAATTATAATACTGATATTGATGATAAGAAATAAATATTGAGATAATTATATTCATGATACCATAACAGCTATTAAACTTTATAATAATAATAATAATAATAATAATAATAATAATAATAATAATAATAATGTTTCAATACAAAAATAATGAATAAGTCATCATACTCCAGGGGTTAAACCAGGGTTCTCAACTTGGGGAATTTCAGGTTTTCAGGGGAACTGATACTAATATGGAAAAAATAAAGGATTTTCAGTATTATATGCATATTATTTCGAATGCACTTTTTGAGGCAGACAATCTTGGAAAGGAGGGGGGAATGACATTCTGACATATGGTGAAAGGGGTGCATAGCAAAAACATGAAGATGAACTTCACTGCTAAACCATCATACTCCAGGGGTTAAACCAGGTATCACATTAACGGACCCTCGATATAACGGACTTTCATCCACTTATAATCCGTTAGATGGGGAAAGTTTCACATTAACGGACCCTCGATATAACGGACTTTCATCCACTTATAATCCGTTAGATGGGGAAAGTTTCACATTAACGGACCCTCGATATAACGGACTTTCATCCACTTATAATCCGTTAGATGGGGAAGTTTCACATGAACGGACCCTCGATATAACGAACTTTCATCCCCATATCCTCCATTATATAGAGGTTTCACTGTAATTTTCCCCCATAAACAGAGAAAAAAAAACTACCTAAATAAAGATGAAGTTGTGGTGAGAGCAATAGAGTAAGCACAAATCCTGCCACTTATTTTACATAACTCTCCGCTGCAATACACTCAACCCTTATTTGCATACGTATGATATGAGAGCGTTGAGAGGACGGAGGCTGGACCACTGGCCTGCCCTGGTGCATGGTGTGGAGGAGGGGGGTGGGGAAGTGGGTGAGGAGGCAGGTAGGGGAGGAGGAGGAAGAGGGGTAGGGGAAGTGGGTGAAGAGGAGGGGAAGGGAAGGGGATGGAGAGGGAGGAGGATGAGCGGAAGGAGAGAAAAAGATAGGAAGAGGATGGAGAAGGGGGAATGGGAGAAGGGGAAAGGAGGGGGATGAGGAGGGAGTAGGTAGGAGGAGGGAGGAGGTTGGGGTGTTGTGGAGGTGAAGGTTGTAGTTATAAAAGGATGACTTAGACTCGAAACACATAGGGGTGTTGTTGAGGTTGCAGTGGTGGTGGTTGTTGTTGTGGTTGCAGTGGTGGTGGTTGTTGTTGTTGTGGTGATGGTGGTTGTTATAGTGGTGGTTGTTATAGTGATGGTGGTTGTTATAGTAGTGGTGGTGGTGGTGGCTAGCTAAGTACCGGCTATCATTCTATTCGTCAGCATGACTACATCGTCTACAGCCATCATTGTCGATCTGCTAATTCCGTCTACGTTGTTGCCATACATAACGCACATAACTGCCATCTATCTGCTGGCTATTGCCATAGGCCAAATGGGCCATCGGGTCAACGTCTGCATGATCTGCCATCTGCCATGACTTGGCCATCATCTGCTGTTTTCACCGTCTATTGTTTCATCTGCCACCGTCAGTTGTTTCATTGCCATCCTGCTGCTGCTTGCCATCGGCCATTCCGTCTGTCATCATGACCATCACCGTTGTTTGCCATCGGCTCATAGCTGACTGCTAACGCCCACAGTTGTTGCTGCCAAGGTCTTGCTGCTGGGCTTGCTAACGCCGTCATGACTTGGTCAGTCACAGTTATGGCTCAAACATGTTGATTCATAATGTCATGTTGTTGGTTGCTACCGTCATGGCCTGTCTGTCAGTACCAGCTTGCCTGTCTAGTTTTAAGTGCTTCAACTCACAGGATTACTAAATACTACTCCCAAGTCTTTAAATTCCAACTCGAGACAAAAGCAAGAATTCTCCACCAGCTGTGTTACGCTACGGCGCGGAAAAAAAATCCCTCGCAAGAAAATTACATCTATAAGTCAAGTCAGGGAAGGACTGATTAATCTCAACCAAAAATTAACTCTGGGAGACGAGGCGAATGTCCCCCCCCCCCTCACTCTGTCACTTTCCTCCAATAGAACACACACTAACAATACCCCTTTACCCCACGTATATAAAATATTAATTACTGCGACAACCAATTAAACTCGACGTATACCAGTGATGTCAGCCCTCCGTCACGCCACATCACAGTACACTACTTGGCAACCCAGGCGGCGCCACCCAATCCCCCGCCACCAACTTGGCCAAGACCCTGTCACACAAACTTTGCTCTGCGTGTCATTTGGTAAGACTGCTGGGAGATGCAACCTATACTTTATTCCCTTGACTTGGCGGAAATTCAGGCAGAAAGGCTGGTTCTCACACTGAAGGGGAAAACACAAAAGCCAAAACGTGGTGTTGGGGAAATAATGAGAAAAATAGTCTGAGCTTTACGTATCGAATGTGTACAAACTTTGGCTAGGCTGTGGCCATTGGTACCGACACCTGGGGGAAGTAACCTATACTTTATTCCCTAGAGTTGGGGGAAAATTCAGGCAGAAAACTCTCCCTCTGGTTGGGAAAAAAACAACAACAAAAGCTAGAGGAAAGAGTTTTGGCAAATAATAAAAAGATAAAAAAAAATTAGATATAAGGAGAATGTGTCACTTATATGTGTCCACCCGGGCCACTAGTCTGACTGCCGAGGGAGCTGACCTACTTTATTATATTCCCACAAAAAAAAAAAAAACTCTGGCAGGAGAGACACAAAGGCGAGGGAAAAATACAGACTTGGGAACAAAAAGTAAACTATTTCGATGAAGATATCAGACAAAAAATGACCAAATTAAGAAGAAATAGTGTTTACAGATATGAACTACACTCAACTATGGCTCCTTCACGATCATTACACACACACACACAGAATAAGTAGTGTAGTTGCATTGTCTCAGTTGCATTAAGTTAATACCACTGTCTTCACAACACCAAAATAGTCTTAACAAAATTCTGAACGCCAAGAACAACAACTTCCCCCAAAAAATATCTTTACGATTTTGTGTGAGACAATATGACACAACGGACGAAGGACTTAGACAACCCTACTGAGACAACAGGAGTCACAGTGTTCATTATAAAACTCATCGAACCCCACCGTAACGATACTTTTTGGAGTGAGTGCTACAAACTGAAAAATATCCCCCTAAAAAAAAACAACAACAATACAATAAAACACAAGAGAAACTTTCAATAAATATTCTCAAAAGTTCATTTAAAATACATAAACAACATTTATATGAATTCATGGCAATTCTCCTAAACACACACACACAAACACCCGCCCGTCTTTGTTTACGTCTGAGTAAGTACAGTACACGTGGTAATACGAGTATGAATGTATTCTTATGTATATATGTATGTGTGTATCATCTGTACTCACCTAACAAAACCTCAGTCCTCACGTGCAAAAAAACTCTTCACGAAACTGTATGGAAATGAGAACTCTTTGTCTAATATTCAAATGAGAACTTAAATCTATATATATACTATTCAAATGAGTAACTTATCTATGAAATTCTCAAATGAAGGCTCTTATCTAGGTTATATACAAGCGAGGCGGACACGTTGAGATCCCTACACTACGCAATCACTGTATATCACCTCACTATCTTGCAGGACAGACAAACAGTATCGCTGACTCAGAAACCCATCCCAGTCTCCCCCTTCCCCTACGACGTGCCAGGCGGTATTGAGTGATTGTATACTCGTCCCAACCAACCACATCACGTCAGGGAATCTATCTACTACACAACTCTCCAGAGAAATTAATCGCTGCCCTAACTCACTCAACTATTCCCTCAGTCATATCATGGGTGTCTTACGATCCGCCAGAGTTGTGTGTGTGTGTGTGTGTGTGTGTGTGTGTCTTGATGGTACCCGAAACGATCGTATGTTTACCTCAAGTCTCCCTACAGTATGGCGCTAAATGATGCACCTGGGATGTTAAGGAATATTTTATATAGTCTCTCAGCCATATTTCCCAGGGTAATACAACCATCTTGCCGATAGTAAACCAACAGGCTTATTGTTCATAACCTCTGTCTGTGGTCGAGTTTAAACATAAGCCAACACACACGTGCTACATTAGCTAAAACAACTATCTGTGCAGGTGGGGATCGAATTTTTTTACGTGTGACTAGTGACAGCTCTCATATACCAAAAGTTATCGTCCAGGGTCTCATGTTATTTCCTACAAAGTATGCACAGATAGTTTTAGCTACTGTACATAAGTTCGTTTGACTAGAACCTTTACCTAAAAACTTGGTTATTTACAAACAATAAAATATCTGCACTCAATCTTCCGGAATACTGAAGCAACTACCTAACAGTCTGACCTACAAGCTAATGTCTGCCGTGTTCTTAATCTGTTAAACATCATAGTAGAGACAGAGACAAAACATAACCAAGCGTTTCTCTCAACAATTGTTAACAAAATATGTACAGTATGTGTGTGTGTGTGTGTGTGTGTGTGTGTGTGTGTGTGTTTGGGGGGGGGGGGGACCTAAGGGACTCTCATTCCTGACATATACTGCTCTCAACCATGGTGTAGGGTAGACAATAAGCAGCCACACATTAATCTCCAAGCTACACGATGCGCCGCCCTGGCAACTGTGTGCACGGCTCACGATAACAACTCCTTATAATAGTGGTGAGTGAGGCATATGTCAGACCTGCCAACACACATGTCTCCTGCGTCTGACACACTCATTTCACGCTTAACACACTCTCACACACTTAAGTAATCATTTCACACGCATATCAATTTCAAATTGTATATTTTAATTGGAATAACATATTACACGGTACATGGGGGCACAGTCCTCCACACTCTACACGGATCTGATTCTCTCTTAAATATGGTGAAGCCTTTAACCCCTCAAGTACAACAACGACACCTCAATAATTTAAAATATACAATAAAAAAGAAGACTAACACGTTTGCTTGGTCAATATACTCGACAGTGATAAGTATTCTCCCAACTTGGAAACTGTCACGAGCTCAGCAACTCATTCCACTTTCTCCAGAATACAACCTGGTATTAAAGAAACAGACGTGAAAATTTGTGTACGTGTTAAGGTTGACATCTTAGTGTGGTTGGCTGGGTGGGTGAGTGGCTGGGTGGATGAGTGGCTGGGTGGGTGAGTGGCTGACTGGGTGAGTGGCTCGCTGGGTGAGTGGCTGAGTGACAAGCTTAGGCCACCATCCACATAACATTTCAAAAGACAAAAAGTCAAACAATATATAATAACTATATGATTTTTTATCACCATCCATCCATAGTTACTTGCCATTAGTGAATCAATCTACACCTAAGATTATAAACATGTTAATTCATAATGGAATCAACAAAAACAGAGTTAAAAGAGAAATTCGCGGATATCGACAATAATTAAGTGGGTTGGACACAGGTAGCTGAGCATCATTACCAGGTGTGGTATTTTTTAAAGAACTGATCATAATATAATTTAACCACTATTACTTGAGGGGAAAAAATCATCATTAATACGTAAACACAATTACCGGAGATTTTAACTTTGCTGACAGATTATTGCCTGAAGAGATGCGAGCCACAGTCTACCAGCCAACGACAACCACAGTCTACCAGCCAACGAGAGCCACAGTCTAACAGCCAACGACAACCACAGTCTAACAGCCAACGACAACCACAGTCTAACAGCCAACGACAACCACAGTCTAACAGCCAACGACAACCACAGTCTACCAGCCAACGAGAGCCACAGTCTAACAGCCAACGACAACCACAGTCTAACAGCCAACGACAACCACAGTCTAACAGCCAACGACAACCACAGTCTAACAGCCAACGACAACCACAGTCTAACAGCCAACGACAACCACAGTACCAGCCAACGAGAGCCACAGCTCCACCAGCCAACGAGAGCCACAGTCTAACAGCCAACGAGAGCCACAGTCTACCAGCCAACGACAACCACAGCTCCACCGCCAACGAGAGCCATACCAGCCAACGAGAGCCACAGTCTACCAGCCAACGAGAGCCACAACGAGAGCCACAGTCTAACAGCCAACGACAACCACAGTCTAACAGCCAACGACAACCACAGTCTACCAGCCAACGAGAGCACAGTCTACCAGCCAACGAGAGCCACAGTCTAACAGCCAACGAGAGCCACAGTCTACCAGCCAACGACAACCACACAGTCTACCAGCCAACGAGAGCCACAGTTCACCAGCCAATGAGAGCCATAGCCCAACAGCCAACGAGAGCCACAGCTCACAGCCAACGAGAGCCACAGTCTACAGCCAACGAGAGCCATAGTCTACCAGCCAACGACAACCACAGTCTACCAGCCAACGAGAGCCCAGCCAGTCTACCAGCCAACGAGAGCCACAGTCTAACAGCCAACGAGAGCCACAGTCTCACCAGCCAACGACAACCACAGTCTACCAGCCAACGACAACCACAGCCTACCAGCCAACGAGAGCCACAGCTCCACAGCCAACGAGGAGCCACAGTCTACCAGCCAACGAGAGCCAACAGTCTACCAGCCAACGACAACCACAGTCTACCAGCCAACGAGAGCCCTAGTCTACCAGCCAACGAGAGCCACAGCTCCACCAGCCAACGAGAGCCACAGTCTACCAGCCAACGAGAGCCACAGTCACCAGCACGAGAGCCAAGTCTACTAGCCAACGAGAGCCACAGTCTACCAGCCAACGACAACCACAGTCTAACAGCCAACGACAACCACAGTCTAACAGCCAACGACAACCACAGTCTAACAGCCAACGACAACCACAGTCTACCAGCCAACGAGAGCCACAGTAAAATCACTTAACCAATTTATAAACTGTCTCTGATAAAACAACTTGAGACTATTCAGTAAGTTTGGCAGCGACTACACACCTGGATCCACCTCTAATCATCGGCTAGTTACCTTAGTCACATATAACATAGCCTGCAAGAACAAAATAAACTACTTGTTCACTCTCTAGGCCAGATTTGAACACAGTACACATACACAGTGAACACCTACCGAGAAAGAACACAAATCTGGTGTATCTTTAGTGAAGAGACAAAAATCTGGACATAATTCTACAAAAAATCACATTATCATTGGTAAACCAGATGGCCACCAACACCTGGCATAGAGGCTACGACACAAAGCCGTTAATTACAGGTAACATGAAGCAACCAATTCTAGGATCATTAAGTTCAACTGGTTAAGAATGGATGGTTGAGACTGGATGGCTGACTGACTGGATGGTTAACTGACTGGATGGTTGACTGGATGGTTCATGTGTGTCAAGTCAACTCTACCTCAGTGCTGCCCATGAAATTTTAAAATGTGATGAGTGAATCGGCCCGGTGCGTGTCAAGGCCAATTATATCGTCAACGTGTGCTATATATATCAGACTCTCTATCTCTCTAATAAAACAACAATGAGAACAGAACCCCGTGTAGTAGCGTCAGTTAGTAGTCAGTCATTAATCTTCACTGACAAC